>NC_056729.1:697549579-697707079 GCF_019279795.1 Protopterus annectens | reverse complement strand
GTTCAGTATTGTAATGCTTGCACAATCCATAATGCTACAGTCTTGCCACATTATTATACCTTTCAGCATGCAGGCCCTCTGCCATGAGTGTGTCTTATCTAGTAAGAAGATGTGCAACTGTTTCCAATTCTGTTTTATAGAACCTACATTTGTCTTTTTCTCCCACATGTTCAATGGACTTTGCAAACCAACATGTATGTAGTCCACTATCGTGGGCCACCATTATTAATCTTTCATCTTTTGAATTCACCTCCCCTTAACCATTCCTGCTTCAAATCCTGAGCGATATGAGGTTGTTCCAGGTTATCTCTGTACTTGCCACAATATTTATGTCGTTTCCTTACTTCTTTCCTTCTCATCTGAACCATCTCCTTATATTCATTGTATTGTTTATTTTGGCACATTCAGTTGCTGCCTGATTTTTGTCTACTTCTGGTTTAATTTCCATCGCTGCCTGACACCGATATGCTTCTGCTAAACTAAGAAGGGAAGTCATCTTAGACTTCTTCTCCTCATGTTTTAAAACTTGCACCATGTTTGGATCTGGTAAGGTCAACAGATATGTATGCAGTCCTATAATTGCAGATCTATACATGTAATCAATTTTGTGGAAGCCCATACCTCCTTCAAAATGAGGAATATATAATCTTGGTATAAACTGATTTTTATATATAATTTGATAAGCATGAAGAATCTTTCTTGTTTTCTTGTCCTACTGATCCAATATTTTTGGGGCAATCAATCACCCCAAAACTGTAAGCTAGAACAGGAAGAACAAACTGGTTAATAGCTTGGACTTTGTTCCTAGATTTCAGGGCTATATTCAATAATAGTTTTAATCTTCGAAAATATACTTTACTGAGTTTTGTTTGCATTTTATTCATATTTTATTGTTGATCCTTCATCAGTTTCCAAATATTTGTATACTCCCTCCTGCTCAAGTTCCTTTAGATCACATTCCTGTCCCAGATTGATATTTTATTGGCGTTGCAGCTTACCTACTTTAAATGTTGCTTTTGCACATTCATCAAGACCAAAATGACATTCTTATATCATCTGAGAAGGTTTTAACCACTTGCAGTTGTCCTTTCAACTTCTCTTCTCATGAACTATACAATTTTAAGTTATCTACAAAAAGTAGACAAGAAGTCTTTAAACTTTGTTGTTTTTTGGGAGCCAAATTGTAACAATGGCCTAATCTGTTAAGTAGACAGATTAATGGGTTAAGGGCAAGACAGAAAAAGCAGCGGTGAGAAAAAGTCATCCTGAAATAACCTCCTTTGAATTTTTTTCCCTAGGATAACAATTTGCCCTTTGTCATGGCTTAGTTGCAAGGTAGTTTGCAACTGTCTTATGGTCATTGTAATGTAATTGATCAATACAGGATGTATCTTATACATCTATAAACACTCCTTTATCCATGAATGTGGGATGCTGTCAAGTGTTTTTTTTTTTTTGTAATTAATCCATGCCATACTTAGATTCTTCCCCTTTTTACAATTCTGTTTGATCCTTTTTTCCATACGACTTCCTTTTGTTACCCTTTTGTTCTCTTGTCGTAAGAGTTTTTTTCTAAAACACTATAAACTCTGTCTGCATCAATTCTAGTATATAGTTTGCACATTGATAGATGACAAGTTATTGGTTTATAGCTTTTAGGATGGCTTTTAGATTCACTCTTAAGGAGGAGTATTATTTTTTCATGTTGTTAACCAAACGTGCATCTGTTTGGGATGCAATATAAGTAATTTTTACTCAGGGCTAAATCTTCATATAAAGATGTTAATACTTTTAGCCAAAAGTTAGGTACTGCATCTAGGCCTGAGTTTTTCTAATTAAGAGCTTTTCTCAGTTTTGTTTCAGTTTCTCTGTTCGTTACTTCATCCCACATCCCACTTCATATCCCCTACATTTGAACTCCTTACTGTTTCTTTTAATTTTTCTGTGATGTCTATCTTTCTAAGTATTTTTGTTGATCTGTTCCCTCTTTTATATTCTTCTAACAGCGACACTTTTTGTCTTACCTACTTTAGAGTTTTCTCTACTTGATCATGGTGGCATTTTATTTCTTCCCTTCCTTTCCCTTACTGCTATATGTTTTTGCAGAGACTTTATCTGTTATTAATGTAGCAGCACGATAATATGTCTATTTTACATCTGTTATATCACAGGAATTTCTCTTAATATTCCTGATTACTGTGTTTATCTGTTTTATCTGACTTCTAACATATTGGGTCTTATTTTCTTTCTGTAATATATTTCTTTCACCAATCTTAATATGGTTATTAATCTCTATTAAATCAAATAACTCTTCCCTTAGATCATTTTCTTTTAATCAAAGACAACATTCTTTGCTCTCTGTTTCTTGTGCGCATTCTACAGAAAGTTGCAGAACTTGTGACGTATCCTCTTCAGATGCATAAAACAGCACGTGATCTTTCAATAGGTGATGTTTTATCAGGAAGTGTAGGCCACAGGAGTGGTATGATTAACCAAAGTAGACATACAGAAGATTCTTTTCTATATGGGCTGGTTTGGAACAATGAGTAATGTTTATTTAACCAACAAGGTTGCTTTCAGAGCTGCTTGAACAAGGAACTTGCTTTTTACCCATATGAAAGGGAGCCTACACCTATGAACTTCCAAACCATGCTCAGTGACTTTCAAAACAAGTTAGAAAAGGTATGTAATTTACAATGTGATAATGCTTTACTAACTGAATATATCAAAGCTAAATGAGTTCCCAAAGAGCTCAGGATGTATACATTTCCAAATAGCCTGACCCTGGGTAATGCTGAATTGGATGAGTTACTGCACACATTTGATAGACACTGCATAGAACCTATGCACTTTATTATTAGACTGAACAATAACAAGATTAAAGAACTGATGGATGATATCAATAAGCTTAATGCAGACATTACTAATGATTTGTTATTTAAGAGCAGTTTGTCTAGATATGATGTCATTTTTGACAAAATAGAACAGATGGTCAAAAATAATTTAGCACATAAGCATAAGAAATTAGAAAGAGATGAATTTAATTATAATTGCAAGGTTGCTTAGCGCCTACCTAAAGCTTATCATTCCCCACTTCACAGTTTGGGATTACCACAAGGTATGGTGTATAATAATAACCTCAAGATATGGGGTATCATAGTAACATTAAGGGGGTAACTTTTGAAGAGAACAGGGAAAGTAGCGATTTTGGTTGAAACAACAATTCCATGCATAACACAGCTCACACATATAGGGGGACATTGAGATTTTTGAACAAGAATTCCCTCCACTGTGTAGATCAGAAAGGTTGGGCAATAAAAGCAGACAACAGGATTTTTTAGAACACTCCCACACCCTAAAAGGTTCAAAGAACAAGCGACAGAGACAGTACTGGAGAGAAAACAACCGGAACAACTATTAGATTCTTCAGGTGAAAATGACCAAGTTATTTCAGCACTTGAGGGCAGGATGCTAAGACATCATGGTTCTAACAGTTTTAATTATATACAAATGGACATCTCAAAGACCCATTTCTCATTATTTAAAAAAGGTTTTAAGTTTGTCCCCCACTGTAAAACAGATATGGCTGCTGTCCTTACTGAATTAAAATTATTTACCAGAAAACTGGATTTACAAATTATGTTTAAAGACCAAGGGGTAGATTCTGAAATGGTTATGACACATTTTAAGAAAAAAGTACTTTTAATTCCTCTCTGCACTCCACCATTTCCAGTTTTGAGAAGGTCTGTACTAATGACATTTATGACAAATTTAATGAACAGAAAAAGAGGTACTTCCATATGACTAGGGAGGAGGTGGCCCTTATGAAGAACTTAAGGGCTAATCAGTCTTTATAGATTATGAAGCCAGATAAAGGAGGTGGGACAGTGATAGCACACAGAACTGACTATAGTAATCAGATCACTCTTTGAATGACACCAGTAAATACGAAGTGGTATCTAGAAAAGAGATTTCAGTTGCTAATAGGAAAATACAACTGTTTCTGGAAGATTCACTTTTCCAAGGTGCTATTAATAAAGAAAGTTATAACTTTCTGGTAAATGAACACCTCCTTATTTCAATTTTTTGGTATTCCCAAAGTACATAAGAATGTTTACAATCCACCATATCATCTTATTGTGGCTGCTCATAACTAACTGTTCTACTTACCCCCTGGGAGTCTTTGTTGATAGATTACTTAAGAATGCTTTGCTACCAATTGATCATTTATTAAAAGACTCCTGGGATTTTTTAACCAAGGTCAAACAAGAATTTTATAGCCCCACTTGTAGTTTTTCCACCATGAGAAGTACATTAGTTAACTTTGTAACACAAGTTATGGAGGTAATTTTATACAGCAATTTGATTACATTTGAAAAAGAATATTTTAGACAGGTGAAGGGTGTGGCTATGGGCACACATTGTGCCCCTATTTATGCCAACCTGGTTGCCTGGGCATGGAAAAAGAGTCACATTTTTAACTCAGGTTATAAAGAACATTGGTCCCTTTATTTGTGAGATACCTGGATGATATTTTTATCTTGTGAAAAAATAGGAGACAAGTAAAGGAAGACTTCATTACATTTATTAATGGTATTTGCTTGTAGTTTAAGTTTACACATACACATTCCTACGATTCTATTAACTACCTGGACATTACTGTTTTAAAGGATGTTATCAATGGGTGCTTTAGTTTGAGAGTGTTTAGAAAACCAACATTTTCCTGCAGTTATTTGGATTTTAACCATCCAAGACATACAAAGAAAAATATTTTTAAGGCCAGATTTGTAGATGCAGCCAGGATGAGTTCAGATGTTTTGGCCTTTAAATTAGAACTTGGTAAACTTATACAAATGTTTCAGCATAGAGGCTAACCCCAAGATTTTCTTTTTAAAATAAGGAAGGAAGTTTTGGATGGGTGGGTTAAAAAGTATAAACCCCTTCTAGGAGATGAAATAGATTTTGCAGCAATGACAACGCAAAGGGCTACTACGTCTTTTACAGACTTGATGATAGTTCACTTTGGGGAAATAGAGATATTAAAGAGACTGTGTTGGAAAAATGGATGTTGTTCAGAGGTAGTTTGGACTTCATTCATATTTTGGGAGAGAAACCTGCCATTATTTATAAAACTTGCCACAACCTAAAATATTTTGTTGAAAATCCTAAAATAATTAATAGCAACACCTGTAAAGGGACCAAGCGTTGTGGGGCTTGTAAATATTGTACGTTTATCCTGCAAGATAGTTCGATCACGATAGGTAATCCACCACAAAGTATAATTTTCAAGGTAGGAAACTGCAACAGCAGTCGATTATTATACATAGTGGTTTGTCAGGGATGCAGTTTTTTCTGTAATGGCAAAACTGAAAGTCAGCTATGTAAAAGAATATACAAACATGTTTATGCCATTCAAAACAAAAATATTAACAACACATTATATATGCATACATTGACTTGTGACCTATGCACTAAGTTTCTGTTTGGTATTGTGGACATTATTAAAAAAACACAAGGGGTGGTCACTAGGAGAATGAAATTGAGGGAAGGTAGGGAACTCATCTAGCAGCTTAGATTGAAAACGACAACACTTCCTGGTATTAACGAAAATGTTTCAATTGAGCCCATTTTAAAAATCAAACCTGCAGAATTATAAAATATGGAATGTTTTTTCTTTATTCTTATTTCTTTCTTTCTGTGTTAGACTATTTTATTCACAAATTCTGCTTACATAGGCTTAGTTTTTAGCACTATTAACTGATGTTTACTTTAGCTGTTCTTGTAAGTGTATTTTTCTAAGGTGGTTTATAGCTTTAAGGAGCATGTTTTAATTGGACGTGGCATATAGTTTTAATTTCTTTGTATAAAACTTTTAGTTATGTACTTACCATAACTTTGGATGTATGGGATCCATCTCGCCTACATTCATAACTGATGGGTTTGGAGCCGATCCGTCGGCTCCGACTCAGCCACTATACACTAGAACAAAGTCTCTCATTGGCTGGGCTACCCCTTATCCCATAATGCACCACGCCTGCTTCCCCAGATCTTGTTTGTTCGCTTTCATACATACATACAGGTACAGAACACATACCAATAACTGTAACCAACCAGAGCCCTTCCAGAGGAGAGCTTAGCAAGATCAATATTTCCTCCAAATCCAAAAGGTAGGGGGAAGGAGGGTGGGTATGTATGAATGTAGGCGAGATGGATCCCATACATCCAAAGTTATGGTAAGTACATAACTAAAAGATGTAATGGGATCCTATCTCGCCTACATTCATAACTGATGGGCAGCGTCCCTAGCACCTAAAACCCCGGGTGGCTCACTGGAACACACTCCTGAGAACTGCGAAACCAAAAGAAGCTCTGCCTCGGGAAGCCACATCAACCTTGTAATGAGAAATGAAGGTGTGCGGAGAAGACCAAGTAGCAGCCGCACAAATATCATCTATTGAAACTTTGGAGTGAAAAAGCTACAGAGGTGGCCATAGCCTTGGTAGAATGAGCTTTGAGTGGGAAAGGCAACTCTCTGCCTGACTGGGAATAAATGAAAGAGATGCAATCCTTAATCCATTTGGCAATGGTGGTTTGGCAACTGGTAGACCTAACCTATTCTCCGCAAAGGACACAAACAGTTGGTCAGATTTTCGTGTCTGAGTGGTCCTATCTAAGAAAAAACGCAGTTGCCTGTGAACATCCAACTGGTGGAAGGTATATTCTGCTCTATTAGAAAAATTTGGAAAGAAAAAGTACAGTTTTGTACCTACCATAAATGTAGATGTTCGAAGATCTACATTGCTGCAGTCCTTACATATGGGGTAGTCCGCTGTTCTCGGTCGGCCCGAATACCAAAGTATTAGGCTGACGTCGGTCAAGGCACTTAAAACTGACATCAGGACGTCAGGGTACAAAAGCGCATGACCGACGTCATTTCCTCAGTCTTTTCTTGCCCCAGATGTCAGAAGGCCCTAACAAGAAAGGCCAAAGCCAAAAACCAGCAAAAACTAACCAACCACCCGTGCACTAACCATATTTACAATATGTACAACACAAACCACACCACCACCTACAACAACAGAGGGGATGGAGGGGGAGTAAATTGGACTGCAGCAATGTAGATCTTCGAACATCTACATTTATGGTAGGTACAAAACTGTACTATGTTCTTCATCTCACATTGCTGCAGTCCTTACATATGGGTAGAATCCCAAAGCAGAGGTAAGGGAGGATGGCAAAACTATAAAGCATTAGGAGCTGCCAAAATGCCCTGTAAAATTGCAGTGGCAAATCCAGCCCTAGATTTAGAGTAAAGTGGAAGGTGGTAATGCTTAGAGAAAGTATGCACTGAACTCCAAGTAGCTGCTTCCAAAATATCTTTAGTAGCCACCCCTTAAAAAGCTGTAGAAGTGGCAGTAGCCCTAGTGGAATGAGGCCTAATCCCAGCTGGAATCTCCTTACCATGATGGGAATAACAGAAAGCAATACAAAACCAATCCACTTAGAAATAGTTTGTTTTGAAACAGGTTTGCCCTGAGAACCCAAAGCAAAAGAAACAAACAACTGCTGAGACTGCCTGAACCCTTTAGTTCTGCTCAAATAATATCGCAACTGTCTGTGTATATCCAAAGTGTGCAAAATCCTTTCCCTTTATTTTGGGGGTTTGCATAAAAAGTAGGCAAATGAATAGTTTGGTTTAAAGCCACACTAGAAACCACTTTAGGCATAAAAGAAGGGTTAGTACGCAAAGACACCCTATCCTTGTGGAAAATTAAGAAAGGCTCAACTGCCATAAGGGCCTGTAATTCAGAAACCCTTCTCGCAGATGTAATGGCCAACAAAAAAGCAGTCTTCCATGATAAATATTTCAACTCTGCCGATGCTGCAGGCTCAAAAGGTTGTAGAGTGAGTTTCTCCAACACAAAATTGAGATCCCAAGCAGGAGTAGGAGCTCTACGTGGGGGTCTTATATTCTTTGCCCCTCTAAGGAATTGCTTAAACAAAGGCTGAGAAAATAATGGTGGGTCACAGTCATAGTGAGCAGAAATTGCTGCAGCATGAACCTTTATAGAGGAGAAGGACAAACCTTTGTCCAATAACTCAGTAAGGTATTGAAGTGCAACACTTAAATTAGGTTTAGAAACATCAAAGCCCTTTGCTGTACTCCAAAATAAAAATCTCCTCCATTTATCTGCGTAAACTTTCCTTGTACTAGGCCTTCTGGCCTCCAAAATAACATTCAAAACTTGTTGTGGAAGCTGAGACCCTCCAGGGTTTAGAACAGAATATGCCAGGCTGTCAGATGTAGAGAATGAAGTTTGACATTGAGTAAATGACTGTTCTCCTGAGACAGCAGGTGAGGAATCGAAGGCAAAGGCCATGGAGGCTCCTGTACCAGACTTCTCAGTAATGGGTACCAGTGCTGTTGAGGCCAATCTGGAGCTATTAAAATCATGTTTGGCTTGTCCTGTCTGACCTTCAGCAGTACCTTTGGGAGGAGAGGCAGAGGTGGAAAGGCATACACGTGAAGATTGCTCCAATTGAAAGAGAGAGCATCCACTTTCCAAGCTGTGGGATGAAACCTTTTTGTGCAAAACTTTGGCAGCTGGTAATTTAGTGGAGAAGCGAACAGATCTATGTCTGGAGTTCCCCATAACACTGTCAATCTCTGAAATACATGAGGATCCAATTTCCACTCATGGGGATCCATAATTTGTCTGCTCAACACATCTGCTAAGGAGTTCCGTGCTCCTGGCAGAAACCTTGCCTGAAGATTTAGCTGTAAACTGAGAGCAGTCTCCCACAAAATCATTGCTTGTCTGCATAGAGGATAAGAATGCGTTCCCCCTTGCTTGTTGATGTACCACATGACAGTTGTGTTGTCTGTTTGAATCAACACCTGCCCTGGAAGAAGTAAATCCTTGAAAGCTATCAATGCAAATTGGACTGCTAACATCTCCTTCAAGTTGATATGTAGATGTTGAAGTCTGGCAGGCCACGTGTCTTGTACCCATTTTCCATTTAGATGAGCTCCCCAAGCTTTGTCTGAGGCATCTGTCGTTAAAATCTGACTCGCCTCTGGCCGGGTCACAGAGAGTCCCTTGTTTAGGTGACATTCCTGAGCCCACCACAAAAATTCCTTTTGAATGCAAGGTATTATCTGAATGACAGTGTCCAAATCTTGGCAGTGCTGTGTCCATACATTCTTGAGATACCACTGTAGCTTCCTCATATGCAGTTTGGCATTGGGAAGTACCAGAATACAAGATGCCATGAACCCCAAGGCTTGAAGGACTGACCTTGCAGTCAGCCTGGACTGACGAGACAATTGGTGGAAGTAAAGAGAAAGATTCTTTTGTTTGTCCAGGGTCAAAAAGGCCATTTGGGATGCTGTATTCAGTCTCACACCCAGAAAGCACATGTCCTGAGAGGGTACTAGACTGGACTTTATTTCGTTCACAGAATACCCCAGGCATCTTAACACTGCCATCACATACTGTAAATGATGAAGAAGCTCGTCCTTTTCTTGGGCCAGAATCAGGCAATCGTCCAAATAAGGATATATTTGTATTCCTCTTAGCCGGAAGAAAGCTACCACTGGAGCCAGCACCTTCGTGAACACTCTGGGTGCAGTAGATAAGCCAAAGGGCAATGCAGAGAACTGATAATGTGAAGTCCCAGCCCAAAAACGCAGATACTTCCTGCAACTGGGCCTGATAGGAACATGAAGGTAAGCTTCCTTGAGATCCAGAGTCACCATCCAGTGATCTTTGCCCAGCAGAGGTAAAAGCTGTTGTAACGTCAACATTTTGAACTTGGGAATGTCCAGATATGTGTTGAGGATAGATAAATCCAAAATTGGTCTCCACGTGTTTCCTTTCTTTGGTACTAGAAACAGGCGAGAATAAAATCCTAGGCCCACTTCTGGCAGAGGGACCGGTTGTATGGCCCCTATTTGAAGTAGTAGAGAAATTTGTTTGTGAGCCTCTAGTCTTTGCTGAGGAGGAACGTCCGGCATGCCTTTGAAAGGAGGCAAGGTATGGAAATAAAACTTGTAACCCTGGTGTATGATATCCAATACCCATTTGTCTTGGGTAATCAACATCCAATTTTCCTTGAAGAGTGCTAACCTTCCTCCCAAAGGTGCTGCCAGGCAAGAAGGATCTGGCAGCTGAAAAAGTAGGTCATTGGGCCTGTTTACGAAAGGACTGGCCCCTACCCTCACCCGAAGATTGTGCAGGTGAACTCCCTGTTCTAGGTCTGAAAGAACTCTGAGCTCTGCCCCTACCACATCTAGATCTACCCCTAGACTGAGAATCATAAGAAGGATACGTCCACCCCTTAGCAGGCCAATTCCTACTAAACTTCGGAGGCTGAACTTGCAAAAAATCTTTAACAGCCTGCATAGACTTAGCCTTGTCTTCCATTTTCTTCAAGACTAACTCCACAGGTGAACCAAACAACACATCAGACTGCAAAGGAGCATCCAAAATCCTTGTCTTAACATGGTCAGATAAATTCTGATCCTTCAGCCAGGCGTGCCTGCGAAGAACTGAGCCAGTGGCAGCCACCCTAGACGAGGCCTGCACAGCATCAAAACCACACTGTAATGAATGCTTACCCACCTGTTCAGAGACATGCACCAAATCTTGTAATTCCTTACACTCAATGCCTTCCGCCAGAGCATCCACCTTAGACTTCAATTGAGAAAGAAGAAAGTTTTGATATTTCAACATATGAAACTGGCAATTCAAAGCCCTCATAGCTAAGGTAGAAGATGTATAGACCTTCTTTCCCCATCTATCCAAAGCTCTGGCTTCTTTATCTAAAGGAACCGGATTTTTTACAACAGAGGCCTTGACACCCTTAGGTCCCTGACTAATAGTTTCTGGGTCCGCCCTAGGACTCTTATAAAGATATTTATGAGCCTCAGGCACCCTGTAATACCTATCCGGCTTAACAGGAGCAGGAGGCAGAGAATCAGGATTAAGTGAAGCCTCTGCAAACACATCTTCCACAACATCCAGAACAGGGGGTATAGCCAAGGGCCTATGCTGGGGTAACAGCAAAAATTCCCTAAGCCTTTTCCGAGAATCAGAGAAGTCCTGACCTTCCCACTTAAAATGTTCCCTCATAGAATGAAGTGTCTCTGAAAAGAAAAATCCCCTGGAGGAGAAGCAGAAGGAGTGGAATCATCTGCATCAGAATCAGAATAAGGAGAGTACTCCTGCAAGTCTTCAGCTGAAGACTCTGAAACATCTGAAGCCTGCTCAAAACTTCCCAACTCTGGCTCCACCCTAGGCCTCTTATCAGGAGGGGGCAAAGAACCTCTAATCAGAGTAATCAAATCTTCTGCCATTTTAAGCATGTGCTTCTTAGGCACAGACCCTGCTGAACTAGGAGTGACACCAACAGAAGCTAAAACTGGCCTGCCTCTGGGAGAAGCCTTGGAAACAGAAGGAGAAGGCCTAACCACCCTAGGAAGGGAGGGGAGTACAGTAACTTGAGAAGCCCCTTCAGCCTGATCTGCCTCCTGAGAGACCACCTCCTGCAAAATCAAAGTCTCCCCCTGAGACTCCAGAGAAGTCTCCGTCGGAACCACCGGTTCCACTGAAGCCTCTAAAGAACCGGCGTCCGGAACGGACCACTCATCTTGCCTGGGCTTAACTGCTTTGTCTTTGCGCTTCTTCGTAGAAGCAGGCGCCGGAGAATCCGACGGCATATTATAATTGCACCGCTTCCCAAAGACCAGCCTAGCACAATCCAACCTTCGCTTAATAGTGCGTTTATTGAACCTAGCACAAAAGCGACACCCAACAACGTCGTGCTCAGGCCCCAAACAAGGAATACACAAAGAATGATAATCCCTATGCGGTATCTGTTTCCCACAAGAAATACAGTTATTCACTTTTTCTGACATCCGGTAAAACACTGAGGCAAGAAAAAAACAAAATATTCCCCAACGGGGTACTTAGCCAACTTGGATTCGGTCTGAAACTCCAAATTCGAAAAATTTCAGAACGCCGAACGGCACTTGCAACGCTGCTTCTGCATCGGACCATGCGGCAAAAAAGACTGAGGAAATGACGTCGGTCATGCGCTTTTGTACCCTGATGTCCTGATGTCAGTTTTAAGCGCCTTGACCGACGTCAGCCTAATACTTTGGTATTCGGGCCGACCGAGGACAGCGGACTACCCCATATGTAAGGACTGCAGCAATGTGAGATGAAGAACATCTGGGAGCTCCAATGATTGCTGAATGCATAAGGGGGAATGCTACCTTAGGCAAAAAGGATGGATTCAATCTAAGGGAAACTCTGTCTTTGTGAAAAATCAAATAAGGAGGGGAAGAACAGAGAGCCTGAAGCTCTGAAACCCGCTTAGCAGAAGTTATTGCCACTAGAAAGGCAGTTTTCTACAACAGGAATTTTATATCACAAGTGGCTGCAGGCTCAAAGGGACGGGCAGTTAAAGAGGCCAGAACCAAATTTAAGTCCCAAGGGGGCACGGGATGAGCCATAGGAGGCCTGAGAAGCCAGGCTCCCTTAAGAAAGGACTTGCAAAGTCTGTTAGCCATTAAAGAAGGCTCTATAGCAACATGAAAATTAGAAATAGCCGCCAGTTGAACTTTAAGTGTGGAGACTGAAGAGCCTGAATGAAACAATGAAGCTAGAAATTCCAAGACCTGTGGAACTGGGGCCATAAGAGGATCAATGCCTCGCTGCTGGGCTCAACAAACAAACCTTTTCCATTTGCTGGAATATAGCTTCACGGTAGATGGCTTGTGGGAAGAGGACAAGATGTGCATCACTTCCGAAGAAAGAGAAAGATCTCTAACTAAGGATGGAAGTGGAGTAACCAAGCAGCCAGTCGCAATGACCAGAGGGACGGATGAGAGTGTCCCAACTGATTGGACAACAGACCCGGCACTGGGTCCAGAATCCAGGGGCCCTGTACCGCATACTTCTGAAGGAATGGGAACCAAACCTGATGGGGCCAATGTGGGGCAACCAAAATCATGTGGCACCCAACATGAAGAGCCTTCTGAATCACCCTCGGGAGAAGGGGAATCGGGGGGAAGGCATAAAGCAGACCCGGGGGCCAATTGTGGGCTAGAGCATCCCTGGGAGACTGCCCCTGAGAGGGTGTCAGAGTGAAGAACTCTCTGCACTTTGCATTGTTGGGGCTGGCGAACAAGTCGCAACAAGGGAGACCCCATTTGGAGAAGATCTGCGCAGCCACTCTGTTGTTGAGGGACCACTCGTGGGGCAACAGGAGAGTCCTGCTGAGCCTGTCTGCAATCACATTGGCTTTTCCCGGAATGTGCATGGCTACTAAGAAACGTCGAGAGGCTATGGCCCAGCACCATACTCTCATGGCCTCCCTGCAAAGGGGGTAGGACCTGGTTCCGCCCTGCTTGTTTATGTGCCAAACTACTGACATGTTGTCGGATAGAATCGCAATAGTACCTTGGGGGAGAGCATGATGAAGTGCTTGTAAAACCAGAAGCACCACTCTCATTTCCAGGAAATTGATGTGAAGGTGTGCTTTGCAATCCTGCCAAGTGCCTTGGACAGACCTGTCCAGATAATGACCCCCCCACCCTATCTGGGAGGCATCCGTGGTCACTGTGGCAACAGGGGGCTGAAGGGTGAAAGGACGCCCCTGGTCCAGGTTGGACCAACATAGCCACCAACGGAGGTCCCAACGACAACTGTCCGTAATCAGAACCAGGTGGTTCAGGGGAAGTTCTTGGTATGACCATTGAACCAATAATAGCCATTGCAGCACCCGCATGTGCAGCCTGGCTAACGGTACTAGGAGGATAGTTGCAGCCATTGTGCCCAATAACTGAAGAATCTGTCTGGCAGGAACTCGAGATTTGGGTAACAAATTTAGAACCTGTGATTGTAGAACCTGAATTCTCTCTGATGGCAAAAATGCCCGCATCCTTTTTGTGTCTAACTCTGCACCTATAAAGGTGATACGCTGAGATGGCCGCAGCACAGATTTTTTCCAATTGAAAGTGATTCCTAGCGAGAGACCCAAGGTTACTGTGGCCATCAGCGCTCGAATCAGTAGATGCTTGGAGGTGGCAGTGAGGAGCCAGTCGTCGAGATAGGGAAACACTTGGAATCCTAGACTTCTCAAGTGAGCTGTCACCACTGCCAGACACTTGGTAAACACCCTGGGGGCTGTGGTGAGACCAAAGGGCAGTGCACGAAACTGGAAATGACTGGTTCCTAGGCAGAAGCGTAAATGACTCCTGGACTCTTGATGTATCAAAATGTGATAGTAAGCATCCTTGAGGTCTATGGAGCACATCCAGACATCCTTCTCCAATAACTGGAGAATGGACTGAAGGGTGACCATCCGGAACTTGGACTTCCTCACAAAACGATTTAAAGAGCTTAGGTCCAAAATGGGCCTTACGTCCCCTGTCTTTTTCGGCACCAAAAATAATCTTGAGTAAGTTCCTGATCCGATCTGGTCAGCGGGGATGGGCTGGATGACCCCTTTGCTTAGCAGCTTTGAAACTTCTACAGCTGCCAGATCCCGCTGACTGGGTGGCACGTCTGGGATTCTCCTTGTAGGAGGAGGGGGCTTGAAAAAGGGGATGAGGTAGCCTCCGGTTACAATGCGAAGCACCCACTGATCCTTGGTTATCGATTCCCAAGCCTGTGGGTGTTTTGCAAAACGACCCCCGACCGGCTCCAGAGAAGCACAGCTGGGCCACATCCTAGGGATATTGAGGGTAGGAGGAACCCACGAAAGGAGTCGCGGTCTCCAGAGTTATGGGGGCCTCTGCCATCTCTAGGGCGGCGTCTTCCTGAATCCCCCCCTGCCTCTGGAGGGGGGATCACTCGGTGGAGTAGAGAAGAACTTTTGGGATCTCCTGAACCACATTTTCCCTCCTCTCTGGGCCTTGGGATAAGGTCTAGAGGGAGCGGAAAAATGGGCCCCAACGGCAGTCAAGGTCTTGCCCTCCTGCTCGCACCGAGTAAGTGTGTCCTTCACCTTGGGTCCAAACAAAGAAGACCCATCAAAGGGGGCATCGGCGAAGGAAGACTTAAAGGCCTCCGCGAGTGGACACAAGCATAACCAGGCTTGTCTCCAAAGAGCCACTCCTGTGCCCGCTGCTCTACTCGCCCCTTCGGCTGCATAGGAAATGAGCCTCATGGACGAGTTGACAATAGAAGATAGGGTAGTCATCTGGGTGCCTACAGTCTGTGCTAACGCCTCAGGAACATTACCCACAAGGGACTCTCCTAACTCCTTGAGAAGGTCCCTTTGGAGCCTTGTAAAATGACAGAGATAGTTCAGCGACCTCAGGGTAAAAGTCGCTGAAGAAAGGGTACGCTTCCCGTACCTATCCATGCCCCTAGAATCCTTATTAGGAGGATGAATAGACGTTGAAGCCTCTGCCACGTCCTGCTGAGTGGCAGATGCCACCACCATAGCATCAACTGCAACACCCTTAGTGAGGAATTCCTTCTGGGGAGGGGCTGAAAGAAACTTATTAGGCCTGGCAGGCACCGGTTCCGCTGTATCAGGATGTTCCCACACCCTCCGAGAGATTAGATCTAATAACTTGTCGAAGGGTGGAGACACCCAGGAGGAGGAGGGCTGGGCCCCGAAGGCCTTGAGGAAAACTGACTCCTCAGCGGTACGGGCTTTGGATTGCCAATCGCCTCTCTGTCTCAAGATCTCAAGGATATCCGAGAAGGAGACGTCATCCGAGGACAATTTAGGGGACCCCTCTGCATCATCAAGGTCAGTATCTGAAGTGACGGATTCATCTTGGGAATCAACGTGCTTCCTCTTACACAGTTTCTTCCTTGGGGTTCATCCGAAGCAGATTCAGAAGGACCCCCCGGAAGAAGGGAACCCTCTAAGGGGGTATCCTCAGGCCCTAGGGCCCCACTGTCGTGGGAAAGAATGTCTCCAGAGGCACCAGTACCCAAAACTTGGGACGGTGAGGTAGAAACCTGCTGAACCGGCAAGGTCATGGCCAGCGCACTCCTCATGGCCTCAAAAGCAGGACCTCCAGACTCTGGAGAGGGCACTTGCTTGGAGACCACGGCGGTACCGGGAATACCTGCGGCTGATGCTCCGAGGGGAAGACTGGGCATTGAAGAGGCAAGCTCCACAGTGTTGCCCCGGCCCCCGCCGAGGAAGACCCGGTACCAAACCCTGACACCGAGGACAGGGTAGGAATGAAGGTCAGAGCAGAGAAACTCCGAGGGGGTGCCTGCTCCGACTGGACAATTCCGCTGCGTTCTACCTGTACCAACTCCAAGGAGGTTGGAGGAGGAATCAAATGCATGGGATGTGGAATCGGCTCCGAAGCCACGTGGGCTGGAGCCGAGATCATTTTAGTAAAAGCTGGGGACTGGAACAGCCTCTGGATAACCCTATCCAAATCCGAATCCGACAAGGTAGAGGATTTGGAGGAAACAGATTGGGGCCGAGAAGACTTCTGCCTCAGCTCCGATAAAGCAGGGAATCGGCTCAGAAAGGGTTCCAGCACTATCGGACCCGAGACCGGAACCGTTTGCATCAGTGTCGGCGCTGAAGGAGGCTCCGGAGCTGAGGGGGAAGAGTCTGAGCTGCACACCTCCAACGGCTCTGAGACCAAAGGAGCCGAAGTAGGTGATTCGCCTCTCGATGCACTAACCTGCGGCTCTGACACCAATGGAGCCGAGGGAAGAAGCACCGAGGCAGACCCTTCAGCCATCAGCTCCGAAGCCATTGGAGCCGAGGAAGAAGAAGTCGATCCCAGTTTCTTAGCTGTCGGGTCCGACGGACTGGTCGGAGCCGACGATCTATGCTTCTTGGGTGTCAGGCCCGATGGACTGGTTGGAGCCGACAATCTCTTCTTTTTAGAAGCTGGAGATGAAGCCAAAGCTTCCTCAAATGAAGGTTTAATCAGACCCCTAAGTATCAGCTTGTTTTTTCTCTCCTGGAGCACCCTGGAGGAAAAAGCGTGACACACACTGCAAGTATCCTGTAAATGTTTAGGCCCTAAACAGTACACGCAGACAGCATGGCTGTCTGTAAGAGACATTTTATAATTACATTTTGCACACTTTTTGAACCCTGATTTCTGCTCCTTAGACATTTTGGATACAGTAGAAAAAACAGGTAACTGATAGCTAGAAAAAATCCAGTAACTAATGTATGGGCTAAAGCCCTCTAACTTAAACGGGCTTAGCCCGATACAACAGGTCAAATACACAGAAGTAAGGAAATACGTGGGCCAAAGCCCTCTAACTTAAACGGGCTTAGCCCGAAAACTATTTCAGTCACACAACAAGAAATTTAGATGGACATACAATAAGGGCAAAGGCCCTCTAACTTAAACGGGCCTTGCCCAGTACACTAGTAGCGCGAAAAAGAATAAAATTTAATTTTACACAAACTGACCACAAACGCTCACAAAGCTGTTAAAACAGCTGTTTGTTTAAATTCTGACAGAAACCCTAGTCAAAAAAGACCAAAAGGTCAAGAAAAAAACACTTAGCTCCAGCCAAGTCGAGACCACGTCCGGCTTGAAAAGCGGCAAACGAGATCTGGGGAAGCAGGCGTGGTGCATTATGGGATAAGGGGTAGCCCAGCCAATGAGAGACTTCATTCTAGTGTATAGTGGCCGAGTCGGAGCCGACGGATCGGCTCCGAACCCATCAGTTATGAATGTAGGCAAGATAGAATCCCATTACATCAGTCTTTTTATTTGTTTCAAATGGTTCTGATGAAGTCCCATGTTGGAAGGGACAAAAACGCTTGATCGTTTGTTTTATGTTTTATTAAATCTCTTTTTGTCATTTGTGTTTACAAAACTTTATTCTTTAGTATACCTTACCATGTGTTTACCCACCAAGTGTGCCTCTGATTTTCTTAGCTGCAAGGTGGTTTGCTACTGTTTCATGGTCATTGTATTGTAATTGATCAATACAGGATGTACCTTATACATCTATAAACCCTCCTTTATCCATGAATATGGGATGCTGTCAAATGTTTTTTATAATCAATTCATGCCATACTTAGATTCTTCCCCTTTTTACAATTATCTTTGATCCTTTTTTTCCATACAACTTCCTTTTGTTACCCTTTTGTTCTATTGCCATAAGATTTTTTTTCCTAAAACACTAAAATCTCTGTCTGCATCAATTCTAGCATATAGTTTGTACATTGTCTGAAGGCAAGTTATTGGTTTATAGCTTTACGGATGGCTTGTAGGTTCGCTGTTAAGGAGATGTATTGTTTTTCCTGTTGTTAACCAGATTTGTGTCGCTTTGGAATTCACATATAAGTCATTTTTACTCAGGACTAAATCTTCATGTAAAGATGTTAATACTTTTAGCCAAAATTTAGATACTGCAAATGGGCCTGAGGTTTTCCAATTAGCTTTTCTTAATTTTGTTTCAATTTCTCTGACCATTACTTCATCCCACTTCATATCCTCTATATTTGAACTCCTTACTGTTTCTTTTAATTTTTCTATGACATCTGTCTTTTTAAGTATTTTTGTTGATCTGTGCCCTCTTTTATATTCTTCTAACAGAGACACTTCTTGTCTTAACTACTTTATATGCTATCTGCTAATGGCCCAGGGAATTGATGCTTCAAAGGTGTTCGAGTGACCATAGCTTTTTCTAATAATCATAAGAGGGTTTGTGAAATAATAAACAAAACTGGAGGATTTTGGCTGCTGATGATAGGATCAGTGCAATTACAGGCACTAAACCTAGTTATGTTTATAAGTACAATAAGTCTCGTAGGAGACTTTTGTGTTATGAAAGGAATTTCAATACTAGATTGCAGTCTGTTTGCACTGGAACACTAGCTTGTAGAAACTGTAATCATTGTGCTTATATGATGAACAGTGATACTTTCCTACATCCAGACACCCAAAAGGTTTATAAGTTCAAACATTATGCTGATTGCAAGTCACTTGATATAGTATATTTGGCCAGCTGTTGTAAATGTTCTTGTTTTTATATAGGGAAAACCAACAGGACTTTACATGAGAGGGTTAGGGAACATATCTATGCAATCAACAAGGAAGATGAAAATAATGCCTTAGCACGCCATGTCCTTAATCATGATTTTTCACATACATTTAAATTTTTGATTATAGAATTTGCCACTAGGGGTCCTAAATTGTCTTTTATTTGCTTTTGTATTATTGTTCTAATTTTTTCACAGTAATGACAGTCAGTTGCATTTGAAGCATTTCTGCAACACTCTAGCTTTAAGATCATTAATTGCTTAAGTGTTTCTATTGGTTACTGCAATGTATTTAAATAGTTCAATTGTTGTTCTTGATATTGTCTGAAGAAGCATTCTGTTGAACGTGAAAGCACTTGCTTTGATTCCTTGGATATTAAAGAATTTGAGCCTTTTGTCCGTGGTGTTACCTCTCTTGTTTTACACATTTTGTCACATACTTTATAGTTTTCTATATTCAATCCCTCGATTGTGAAATTTTATTTCTTTCCTTCCTTTCCCTTATTATTCTATAAAAAATCAATAGCGAACAGCAATACCAGACCTGATGTAACAAGATGGTAAACCTCACCATCCCAGCTATGTTCTGAAAAGTAGCATGCAGGCTTACTCGAATAAGGCAAAGATAGTATTTAATCCAAAAATATTTTAATGAACACGAACCACAATATTAATGACTGAAATCCAGATGTTAAACTGTTAAGCGCTTTCATCTGCTTATTGCAGACTTCCTCAGAACAGCTGATTATGAGTGTATTGTAATTGATCAATACAGGATGTACCTTATACATCTATAAACCCCCTTTATCCATGAATATAGGATGCTGTCAAATGTTTTTTATAATAAGTTCATGCCATACTTAGATTCTTCCCCTTTTTACAATTCTCTTTGATCCTTTTTTTCCATACAACTTCCTTTTGTTACCCTTTTGTTCTATTGCCATAAGACTTTTTTTTCCTAAAACACTAAAATCTCTGTCTACATCAATTCTAGCATATAGTTTGTACTTTGTCTGAAGGCAAGTTATTGGTTTATAGCTTTTAGGGTGGCTTGTAGGTTCGCTGTTAAGGAGATGTATTGTTTTTCCTGTTGTTAACCAGATTTGTGTCGCTTTGGAATTCACATATAAGTCATTTTTACTCAGGACTAAATCTTCATGTAAAGATGTTAATACTTTTAGCCAAAATGTAGATACTGCATCTGGATCTGAGGTTTTCTAATTAGCTTTTCTTAATTTTGTTTCAATTTCTCTGACCATTACTTCATCCCACTTCATATCCTCTATATTTGAACTCCTTACTGTTTCTTTTAATTTTTCTATGACATCTGTCTTTTTAAGTATTTTTGTTGATCTGTGCCCTCTTTTATATTCTTCTAACAGAGACACTTCTTGTCTTAACTACTTTATATGCTGTCTGCTAATGGTCCAGGGAATTGATCCTTCCAAGGTGTTCGAGTGACCATAGCTTTTAGCTTTTTCTAATAATCATAAGAGGGTTTGTGAAATAATAAACAAAAACTGGAGGATTTTGGCTGCTGATGATAGGATCAGTGCAATTACAGGCACTAAACCTAGTTATGTTTATAAGTACAATAAGTCTCGTAGGAGACTTTTGTGTTATGAAAGGAATTTCAATACTAGATTGCAGTCTGTTCGCACTGGAACACTAGCTTGTAGAAACTGTAATCATTGTGCTTATATGATGAACAGTGATACTTTCCTACATCCAGACACCCAAAAGGTTTATAAGTTCAAACATTATGCTGATTGCAAGTCACGTGATATAGTATATTTGGCCAGCTGTTGTAAATGTTCCTGTTTTTATATAGGGAAAACCAACTGGACTTTACGTGAGAGGGTTAGGGAACATCTCTATGCAATCAACAAGGAAGTTGAAAATAATGCCTTAGCACGCCATGTCCTTAATCATGATTTTTCACATAAGTTTAAATTTTTGATTATAGAATTTGCCACTAGGGGTCCTAAATTGTTTTTTATTTGCTTTTGTATTATTGTTCTAATTTTTTCACAGTAATGACAGGCAGTTGCATTTGAAGCATTTTTGCAGCACTCTAGCTTTAAGATCATTAATTGCTTAAGCGTTTCTATTGGTTGCTGCAATGTATTTAAATAGTTCAATTGTTGTTCTTGATATTGTCTGAAGAAGTGTTCTGTTGAACGTGAAAGCGCTTGCTTTGATTCCTTGGATATTAAAGAATTTGAGCCTTTTGTCCGTGGTGTTACCTCTCTTGTTTTACACATTTTGTCACGTACTTTATAGTTTTCTATATTTAATCCCTCGATTGTGAAATTTTATTTCTTTCCTTCCTTTCCCTTATTATTCTATGTTTTTGCAGTGAGAATTTATCTATTATTAATTTAGCAGCACAATAATATATTCTATTTACTTCTATCACATGAATTACTCTTAATATTCCTGATTACTGTGTTTATCTGCTTTATCAGATTTCTAACATATTAGATCTTATTTTCTTTCTGTAATCTTTCTTTCATCGATCTTAACACGTCTATTCAGTAACTCTTCCCTTAGATCGTTTTCTTCTAAACTAAGAGAACATTCTTTGCTCTTTTTTTCTTGTGGCCATTCTACAGAAAGTTGCAGAAAATCTTCTTGTGACATATCCTCTTAAGATGTACACTGCACCGTCTGCAGTTTCTTCACATGGGAACTCATTGGCCCATCACTCCATAACATTGCCTGTGTCAGAGTTGCCACTGTTTCCTGCTCCTTCCCTTGTGCAACTTCAACTGAACCTTTGTACTGGTTTCCTATAGAAGGCCCCAGAATATCATCATGTATCAAGTCTTCAGATGCCTCCGCTCCACATATTTCTTCTTAATCTGGAGACCCGTTTGTTCCAACATGCTGTGACGTTAAGTTAACGGAGTTGGATTTTCTACATTAAATTCTTCACTTCACAGGTAATACATAACTTCAGTTTCTATTTCTTTAACTTCTCCATTATTAATCTTCTTTTCTACTTTCCCTTTTGTTTTCTTATTTTTTTGTATTGTCAAAGTGTCCATATCTGGGTGCCTTTGCCTGTATCTCCCTTCAAATATCTTTGGTATTGTTTTTTTGTATTGATTAGTTTTGCTTTCTCCTTTGCATAAATATTGCACCATATCAGATCTCTTTTTCTTTCTCATGTCCATATTTCTTCTTCTGATGCCTACTGTTTCACCTGTTTCTCCTTAATTTTAGGACTCATTGTTTCACCAAGCTGTGACATCACCTGTGTTGGACTTTCTACACTAAATCATTTACTTTGTAGGTAGTCCATAACCTTAATTTCCATTTGATTAACTTCTTATTTAATAAATCTCTGTTCTACATTCCCCCTTTGTTTTCTTATTTTTTATTTATTTATTCATTTTGTATTGTGAAATATTCATATCTGGGTACCTTTCCCTGTATTTCTCTTCAAATATCTTTGAAGCTGCTGTTTTATTGATTAATTTGGCTTTCTCCTTTGCATAAATATTGCACCGTATCACATCTTCTTTTCTTTCCCATGTCCACATTTCTTTTTTTATACCTTTCAAAAATCTCTGGAATTTGTTCTTTATATTTTTGCACTTCATCTGTCACTTCTTTTTCCAGGTGGTCCAAAGTTTCTTAGTCTATGCAGTGTTTTGCATGGGTCTGTTGTATTAATGATCACAAATCTGCATTTGAAGCTTTTGACATTTTTTTTCTTGTGCAAGTATTTTTTCCTCCACTTTCTCTCTTAATCTTTCTGAATATTTTCTGTCTGGAAGTACTGGGTTCTTGCATGATAATAACAATACGTAATTTCTTTCTTATTCTGAATAGTCTACTTTATTGTATCCTAATTCTTATCGGAAACCTGGCTTAAACCACACATCCTCAACTCAGAAATTTTACCTCCATGCTACAATACCTTTCCCTCAGATAGAACCAATAAGTGTGGAGGGGGTGGCTCTCATCTACTCTGAACTACTAAACCTGCCCCCTATCTCCATCTCTTTCTCACCTGCAGAAATCCTTATTGTTAACTGTCACCTAAACTCACACCAAAAATTTGCCATAGTCTCTATATACATTCCCCCCGGCAATAATATTCCAATCCTAGAGAACTTTCTCTCCTGGCTCACTCAACATGTCCCCTATGAAACCATCATACTTGGAGACGTTAACATAGACTGGTCTAAACTGTCACCCTCATCCCCTACCCATAGTCTCAACCTCCATGGATTTCACTAATACATTTCTATCCCCACTAGAACTAACAAAAAACCCACTTCTGGACATAACCTTGACTGGATTCTTACCTCAGCTCCCAACCATTAGCATAACCCAGAATCTTTAAGTGATCACTCCCCAACCTTTATTCATAGATTCACCCAACATTTTCCCAAAGACCATACTTACAGAATATACCAGAACCTCACCCATTTTGACCCAGACACTTTTACCTCTAAACTAGCTGGCATCAATTGATTCTTCCTATACCATCTCCCTCTCAATGAGGCTGTAAAGTCCTTCAGTAAGATTTTCCTTGACACTCTTGATTCTGTCGCCCCTTCTAACAAAATCAGAATTAAATCCAACTATGCCTCCTGGCTTACAAAACAAACCCGATTGATCATGCACAAAAAAGATAGCACCTGGAAATCCTGGGTTAAAAATAAATCCCCTCCCTTACTTCAGACATACAAAGAGCTCAGAAACCAGACCAAAAAACTAGTCATTAAAAATAAGAGAGCGTATTTTTCCTCTAACCAACGCAGCCCTCACAAAAATCCCAAATAATTCTGGACCTCCATCAACAACCTGCTCCACCCAGATAAATCCACTATTATACCATGACCCCCCCAAAACTTGCACGCTGATTGGCCAGCGTGCACATTGTAAATCGAGTTATACTAATGGAAAAAGGTCTGGTCGCCCGGACTTTTTTCCATTAGTATAACTCTACTGTCTCGCTATGTTAAATGGGTTTAACATAGCGAGACAGCTTTAAAATAAGCAACGGAGATCTCCGTTGCTTATTTTAAAGCTGGCTCGCTATGCTAAACCCATTTAACATAGCGAGACAGGTTTAAAAAAAAAAGCAATGGAGAAAGCAAGATCTCCGTTGCTTTTTACTGTTCGCTATGTTAAATGGGTTTAACATTAGCGAGACAGTTTAAAATAACCAACGGACATCTCCGTTGCTTATTTTAAAACTGTCTCGCTATGTTAAACCCATTTAACATAGTGAAAATAAAAAGCAACAGAGATCTTGCTTTCTCCGTTGCTTTTGCCAACTCTGATGTACTGCAGGCGCGCAGTACATCAGAACTGCCGCGGATGCCAGACATCTGCGGAAGGGCAGTAAACAGGCATTATACTATGCCATTATTTAAGAAAAGTAATAGTTTCTTTTCATAAATAATGTCATGGTATAATAGCAATAACCCACTTCTGGGTGTGGGTAATGCTGTATTTACCCACGGTTGGCTTTGTTTGGTCCTCGTGCTTCGCCCTCGGGACCAAACCACGCCAACCGTGGGTAAATCCAGCATTACCCACACCCAGGAGTGGGTTATTGCTATACTCCCAACCACTTTCCGCACAACACTGCCACTGAAACTGTCACTCTCCTCAACAACTATTTCATAGAAACTATCCAAAAGCTCACATAAAACAATACATCTTGCCCAACCCCTCGATCACCTCTTAAAAAAATTCTTATTTCTTTCCAACCAGTCTCAATTACCCCTGTTAAATCTCTTCTAAATAAACTTAAGCCTTGCTCCCTCTCTGCTGACCAACTACTCCCCCACTTCCTAAAAATAGCTGCACAATCCATTGACTACCCTGTCACTATACATATTAATAATTCCATCTCTGATGCCCTTGTCTCAGATATCTGGAAATCTTTTTATACAATCCCTCTTCACAAAGGTGGCAACTCTACTGATCCCTCTAACTTTAGACCCATTGCTATCCAGTCCCCCCTTTCTAAAATTTTAGAAAAGTGCATCCATGCTCAATTAATCAAATACCTTCTTGACAACAATCTCCTTACTCCTACCCAACATGGCTTTAGACCCCACCATAACACAACCACTGCATTACTCTCCTTTACTCAAACAATAGCTGAAGCTGTGACAATAATTTGCTCATCTCCTATATATTCCTTGATCTTTCAAAGGCCTTCGATACTGTCTCTCACCCTAAACTCTTTACTAAACTTTCTGATGTACATCTCTTTTTCTTCTCCATCAACTGGTTCTCTATCTACCTCTCCGGCAGGCAGCAGTCTATCTGCTGGCAAACTGTCCTCTCTCCTTTCCTCCCTGTAAATGCTGGAGCTCCTCGATTCTAGGCCCCCTTCTGTTCACCATATTCACTAACAAACTTCACTCTGCTACTAACCTCTCTACAATTCTACAATATGCTGATGACTACACCTTTATCACCTCTACCCACAACATCTCTGAACTCCTAGCTCTCACTCAGCAAACCTTCACCTCTGTTGAAACCTGGCTCTCTGATAGCCAATTAATACTAAATCCAAACAAACACTAAACTCCTTCTCTTATTCCCTAAAATACTCACCCAGCACAAACCCCCTTTCTGTATTACCTCTCTTAATAACACCATCATCAAACCCGAAATCCATATCAAACTACTTGGAGTAATTATTGACGATGAACTAAAATTCGTTACTCATATCCAAGAATGTATAAAACAGATCCACCAGAAACTTAGACTTCTCTATCGCAACCAGAAATTTCTGTCACCGTTTTCCAAACTTTCCCTTGCTCAGTCTCTTCTTTTACCCTGTCTTCTCTATGCTGCCCCTGTCCTTACTAATGTTTAAACTTTACTTATCACTAAACTAGAGCAAACTTATCACAAAATAGCCAGGTTTGCTTCTAATCTCCCCTATATATCCCACCACTGTCTCGGCCTCATATCATTCCAATGGCAAGAATTCTCTAAACCACTGCTTCTACCTCATCTTCACATTACACACTTTATCCTGGATGACCCCTCTTCCTGCCCTTCCATCTCCAACCTAGTCTTCTACTACAACCCCCATCGTCACCTTCATACTTCCAGCAAACACATCCTTCACATGTATAAACCCAATAAAAATATAGGAAAGTCCCTCTGCAAATACTCTGTTGCACATGCTTGGAACTCACTCCCTCAAAACATAAGGAGCATTCATCAAAAACACCTGTTCAAGAAAGAACTTAATTTTTTTCTTCAGAGTACATGGTCCTGCCCTTGTCTAATCCCCACTTGATCTCGCCTCTTCTGTTCTCAGCTTTAACTCATTTTCCCTATTCTACTCTTTACCTCCTTGTACTTGCTTCATATACCTTTATACCTCATTCTCCTCTCATTTCCATATATATATATTCATATATATCTTTATTTAAAAAAACAAATTTTTGATTGAATGGTTTATCTATTTGTAGGTACTTCATGTATGATAGTCTCTAGACCCATCAATTGTTATTTAACCTACACTATGTACAGATATTCTCTAACTGTTGATTTTCTTATTATGTTTTGTGGTGGTTTTGATTTTTTTCACTTATTTTTATTTTTGATTTGATTTTTATTGTAAAAATATGTAATACTTCTGGAGCTTTTCTCCTTGGGTCTCCACTGAAAATGGGCCCCTGGCTCAGTTGGGCTAACCTGGTTAACAAATGTAAAAAAAAAAATAAAAAATAAATAAAATAAATTATCTTTATGGCTCTTTTTCGGCCTGTGATTTTTGTGGATTACTACTTCCTTCTACAACATGGGGGCCATCCTCCCCCTGAACCTGGCCTAGTCCCATTGCAGGAATGTTTGCATGTCTTGAGGATTCTACACTGCCATTTTTTTCCAGTCCTGGCACCAGTGCATACATCAGGATTGGGCAGTTTTTTTATCCTGGGACCTGTGCACCAAGCTGTCTTTTTTATTTTTGAACTTACCTCTTTCCATGATACATGCAATATAAAATACAATCTATAGATCAGTATCATCTTGATGAGATTTTGTGAAAACAGGGTCCACCAAGCAAATGCACTCACCAAGACTTTAGGATGAACTCAGTTTCAGCAATACTACTCTCCTTTTCTTGCTGATTTCATCTTTCCATTTGAACCCTGCATTAATGCAAACATAATGTCTCCTGTTATACAAACCTGTTATGCTGCATCTTTTATTCTGTGGTTTAAAGCTGCACAGACTGCACTCATAATGCAAGCACTTGTGCTTCTTTGTTAAAGTATCGGTGATCACTTGTGTAGACTGCTGCTGCACTTGAGTGTAGCATGGGATGGAGTGCAACATGTCTGTGCTGTTGTGCACTTGTGTGTGGTTGTATATACAGACATGTGACAGCTTATTTTTGAAGCTTTGTTGGTCTTCTGTTGGCTGCCACATCTGTAGACAGGTGGGGACAAATATATACATGCACAGGTTTAGCACCCTGTATCCCATGATGCTCTCTCATAATTAGAAACAGACAGTGCCTGCGGACTGTGTGAGGTCACCAGCTCATATGGTTACAAACAAAACAAGCCAGTTTCACTGCTGTTTGGTGAGAGGGTGGATTTATCTCTAGTTGTGCTAATCTGCAATGTCAGTCTATAGTTGTAAACCATTTATGGCATTTTAGTGCAGAAAGTTAAGACTACAAACTGCTAATGAACTTCTTCCTGTTGTCCTGGGTTTGAATCCCTCAAACTCCATTTACCTACTGTGGGACTGTAAGCAAGTCACTAAATCAGACAGTGTACTACCAGGCCTCCACTGAAAATGGGCCTCAACCTTTTCAGACAAACTGATTAACACGAAACAAATAAAATAAAATAATTTGATTTGATTTTCCTACTGTTTCTATTATAACTATAGTCATCAGACTTTATGGAAGATGTCCCTGTACTGGACGATAATGACTGTCTGGGTTCTAACTAAGGTACCCATCTTAGCTCTGTCAGAGAGATACAAGCTTTCTGGTTTGCAATGTTTGTGACCAGGTATGTTGGGGGGGGGGGGGGTTGAAATGTGTTGACTTGGTAGATAGTTTACTCACCTGTCATGAGTATTTCATGCATTAAGTAGATGAAAGATTATGAGATACAAAGCAGACAGCAGCAAAGACAAGCACATTCCAAAAGGAGGGAACAACAAAAAAAGAGACAATAGCTCTGAGGCAGGGTCTTATAACTATGACATTGACAGTCATATTTTGCAGAGCCTTAGATGGTATTGTTAGCAGTGGCTGGGTATTTTTTGTCTGTATATTAGTAGGCTGGATCCACTTACTTCTTCCATGTGTGTTTCAGAGTGCTTGCTATGCTGCAGTCTGAATTGTACCAAGCCATACTTACATTATGCTGCTCATCTGCACAAATCACCATCATCAGCAGTGCTCATCACAATACACTTTACATTCACTGACCACCACCACACACTACTACATAGTGCACACCTGATTTCTGAATTTTTTGCTGCCTCTTCATACTGTTTTCTTACTCGCAGACTAACCAATGCCTCTATGCTTCTTGCCATTTTCAGGATTTAGCTCCCCGTGTGCACTCCTCGGCTAGGATGTTGCTTCCTTAAGTGCTTATTTCATCCTTTTTGCAATGAAACTTATAATATGAATGTATGAATATGAATTACTGTTTCAGGATGCTGACTATATACTGACCACATACTGTCAAATACAAGAAATTATGCGCTAAGGTATTTCACAGCCTTAATGACACTGAGCTGATTGTCCAGATAATAAAGCAGTCTTAAGCATGGCTGAAGAATTTTTTGTAGGTCAACAGATGTATACTGACCAGATTTGTCAAGAATCCAGCAAGACCTGTGATATCCTGGCATGACCTACTCTTTTCACCGAGAAAAAGGTAATGGAACTTGTAGGGAGTAGCAGACTGCAACATGAAGTTTATTTTTCAGTATATCACTATGACCAAATGTCTAAGAGAATTGACCAAAAGAATAGAAATGTCTTACATTCCAAGAACTATGAATTGTGTGGCTGCATTGTAGGAAATTAAGAATGTCTAAGCTGACCCAACTGTGCTAATAAACTCAAAAACATTTCATAGGAAGTTACTAGGCTTGCAGTCCGGAGAATCATTGAGGAGCAGAGCCCAATCTCCAAGTTACTCCTAAGCACTATCTGGTTAAGTGACTTGCTCAAGATCTTACAGTAGGCAAAGGCAGTAGGTGATTCTTTTCAGAAGATATCCAGGTAGTAAGACATTATTAGATGTGTGCACAAGTAGATGACCATTTTAAAACACATAATCTGTTTGTATATTTATATGATTTGAATTAGGCTGCAGCAAAAATAAAAAGATTGAAAAAAAATCTGGGATTCAGAAAAGGGCGCAGAAAATGCAATTCAGACAGCTATGGTTGCCTTATATTACTGGCATATTAGCATGTCTCTGAATCACATTTTAGCTAACACAAGCACAGTTAGAGCTGACTGTGGTAGTTTTCTCTGTAGCAGCGCATGCATTGCTGTGACAAAGGCATCCCCTTACATTCACACGTGCACACATGTACACACACACACACACACACACACACACACACACACACACACACACACACACACACACACACACACACATCCAGACTCTTGATTCCATACCTAAGCCCACCTAGTGTTAACACCCAGCTAAACACACAAATTCATGCATCTTCATTCATGCCCCTACAGACATGCACACACATGTCCACACATGCGTACACACTAACACACCACCCAACCCCATGTCTTCTCTGAACTTACCTTCATCTCAACTGCTTCTGTATGAGAAAATGAGTGATATGTTTGATGTCTTTTGATTGTTTTCATTTTTGTCTTCCAATAGTGAACTGTTTTAGTGCCGAGTGATTCTCTTAAACACTCATCGGCATAAATTGGGAGCCAGTAGTATTTCTGGGGGAGAGCACATGGCTAATTAGCATTAGCCACTCCCCCAGATTGTCACATTGTCATGCAGGTCTTCCAGCATGACCATTATCCTTACTAGCAGGAAACCTCAATAGTAAGGAGGTCTAAAAATTGGGAAGGCTTACTGTGAGAAGGGAAAAATGGCCATGTTAAGTCTTCCCCCTCACAGTGTCTGTCTGAATGTCCACAGTAGTTAAAAGCAAGAGAACAATTAGCTGCTTTGTGCAAGGATGTGTGCTCATCTTATGTGTTATACAAGTCAAGTCACACATTTGGTACTCTCATTCTGAGCACACTTTTAAAGCTAAAGAAAGCCTTGTGCTGTCTGCTGGGAACAGACAGAATTTCAGCTTCAGTGATTCTTAGAAAAGAAAACTGTGAGCACTTTATTAGTGTATTTCTGTCTGCACTCTGTACTAAAATAATCCAAATTATGCAAAACTATGTGCCAATGCAGAAGTAAACAATCATTTTATTTGCATTTGCCTGTGGCTGTTACTCAATTCTGAAGGTATTACACATTTTTTTAAACAAAGAAGGTGGCTGTTGACTTTTTGCTAAGTGCAAGGAGTTATCATTTGGGGATAAAAGACAGAGAGTACTGCATGGGTGGGGCATAGCTACTGAAGAGGAAGCAGGACCTAGGTGTGATTTATAGAGTAATCTTTCGAATAACCCATTCTCAGCCATGCAAGTAGTTGAGTTTAAAGAGATCTATATGGCTATGCAAAAACTTATTCTGCAAATTCTCACTTGTCAAGACCAAATGTCCACATGGGCAGAAGTGATGGAGTCATACAATGCAGTTGTATGAGATTACTCACCATAAGGGCAGATGTTCACACTGAAGGATCTTATCTGCAGTGCATTCATAATATGAATGAAAAAAGCAATGGGAGAATGTCATTTTTTTTCAGCCAGATCTGAAGAGTACTTGGATGACTGCAGGGGCATAGAGGTTATATCCCATACTTGAGGGCATTTATTATAAATGTAGCAGTAAAGGGAAGTGTACACCATGTCACCTTCTGGTGTTTTCTGGAGCGGTAGGATGATAACAAATGTTTGCATTTCCCATTTGAGATGTAATAAAATCTAATGTTTCTCCTACCAAATACCCAGTGACATAAAGACATAAAAACTGCTGAGGTAAAATCATGATAATTAGTCTGTCAAACTCTATTACCATGCCAAAGCATAAGCACATAATAGTTCAAAACACACACACTCATATAAAAGAGGAATGCACTAGCCTGATTCCTTGTCAGTACCAGTGAGGTAGAAAGGTGGGAGTCTCTACCTTAACAATGACCTTTCTGTTAGAAGATCTATAGGTATGGTAAGCCATAAGGATCATTGGTACAGTGCATTCATAATATGAATGGGAAAATATGGGGTCCTGACTGTGGATATGAGTGGAAGTTTATAGCATGCCTTGTAATACTGCAGTGATAAAATTAGCCTTGGGTCTAGGCTAGATATTTAACTTGTAATGCTTGTAAACTTTGCGGATGGAAGTTCAAATGGCAGCTTCACCAATAGTTTGGGCAAGTATACTTGAAGAAGGCTACAATGGTAGCAGTTGTTTCTAGTGGAACATGATGTAATTTGGCCATTCAAGCTCTTGCCATATTTCTCACTGCAGATGATGTATTATTGATGACCCTCTTTGATAAGCCAGTGGTTGGATATTTCTTCTTTACAGTCAGAATTCAGAACTCAGCATTTTCTTCTGTAAAATCCCATTTTGGGGATGTTTATGGCCTATCCCATTATCCATGTGCCCAGCAATGCACCACATGATGCTTGCACTGGGGACATAAAGACATACATTCTCTGACCCTGCCAATTCTGTTTTGTACAGTTTAGATACTGAGCTTTGCCATCATTGGCAAAGTCCTACATTTCATGCCAAAACATTTCAGTAAGTTTCCCTGTGGCAACCAATATGCCATCCTAGACCAGTGCTAGCATTGCTTGCACTGTGTCAGTAAAATCATTGTGATGACAACTGCTGCAGGTGTCAAAGGTTAAGTCCAGCTACTTAAAATCAATAGAGGAAAACTTGTTCACTCATTCTGTGAAACTCGCATCAGTTGGTTGTTCTTCACATGGAGAATTATGGAAGGGGCTTCCTTTCAGCCCCATATGTAAGCTGGAGTCCCTGCATAGGTGCAAACACTTCAATAGAACAGTTCTAGGGTTGACCCTCCTCAAGGTAAGAGCATTATCCAGCTGTCGCCCTCACAGACACTACAGATGGTGAGCCCCCTCTAGATTAGTGAGGGCTTGAGCCCAAAGAAGTCCTTGGTCTCATTTGAGGACAACGTGATTGCAGAGTTGTGCCCTCAGCTGCCACCCTGAAGAATGTATCTTAAGGTATATTCACTGCTTTTCATCCTGATGATAAGCTGGAATTTATAGATGATCAACCTGATCCCAGTGACACTTTTATAAGTTCATACTGAGCTTATGACCAAAGGAGACCATGGAGAAGCTGAACCACATGACACAATACTAAAAATAAAATAAAAAAATGACACCGAAAGAACTGAACTGAGACAATAAATCCAACCACAGGACCACCAGAGTAACTTTGTTAAGCGCTTTCACTCACTTTAATACACATGAGCTTCATCAGAACAAACATTACATTCATTACAAACTGCTTAAATACCACTTGATATCAAATCACATGACTTTCCATTTAAAAACCTTAAAGTAACCTTTCTATTTATATTCAAATATTTAAAAAAATAAATAAATAATATTGATCAAATGATTAATGTACATATTGCTGACTTAACATATATATGATCTAAGGATTTAAATATATATATATATATATATATATATATATATATATATATATATATGCATAAATTAACAAATAAAAATTGAAATTAAACAATTATTTAATTCTGGCCATCTGCAGAAAACATTTCATGTTGACTGCCCCATTGAGGCCAGGAGGTTCATCAGCTATTAACAATATTTGCCACAAACTTTCCTTACACTCCAAAAGTGTCTTGTAGTCCCCAGAGAACAAGTCAGTGTCGACTCTTTCCAAAACAAAAAAAGAAAACTTCTTAAACAAAACACATTCTGTGGCATGAACAGTGTGAGCATTGTCAATGTTGACAATGCTCTCGCTGTTCATGTCACATAATGTGTTTTGTTTAAGAAGTTTTCTTTTTTTGTTTTGGAAAGGGTGATTTGATATCAAGTGGTATTTAAGCAGTTTGTAATGAATGTAATGTTTGTTCTGATGAAGCTTAAGTCAGATATTTAGAAAGAATACCTTTGCCAATCAATATTTACACAGAGAGAGTTTACATCCTGTTCATATGAAAAGTGGGGTGGTCAAAGGTCAGTTCATACGACTTAGTAGATTGACCACTGAACATTCGATTTTTTTAGAAGAGGTAGATAAATTGTTAAGCTTTTTTCAACAAAGAGATTATGATTTTAACTGGCTTTGCAAGATAGTTCAGGAAGTTAAACAGCTTAGAGTGACTTCAGCACGTCCAATTTTGGACAACAATGTCACTCTAAGGGTTACATCTCACAGTGTTACAAATAATGGATATACGAATTTTACGTTAGCTTTTCCTATACCTATTTGTAATGAGATGAGTGTAATAAGAAAGATTCTCATGGAACGTTGGAAGGTAATAATGGGCGATACAGAATTAGTCAAGATTTTAGTTGAGAAACCATTTTTTTTGTTACAAAAAGATCACTAGTATTAAGCAAATTCTAGAATCCAAGAGAAATCAGATCACAACTTCAGTGATTTGTTCAGTTGGAAGTTTTTCATGTGGTAGATGCAGACAGTGTAGACACATGAGTAATGTGTCTAGCTTAGAATTTAAAAAGAAAGTTTGTGGCTAGAGCGCGATATGATTGTAGTACGACCAATGTGGTATATTGTGCAACATGTGATACATGCCAAAAATGTTATATTGGGAAAACTATTAGAGCATTAAACAAAATAATTTATGAGCATAGTTTAGCCATAAAGAAAAAAGATGTCAGCAATGCTCTCGCTGTTCATGCCACATAATGTGTTTTCTTTAAGAAGTTTTCTTTTTTTTGTTTTGGAAAGGGTCGACACTGACTTGTTCTCTGGGGACTACAAGACACTCTTGGAGTGTAAGGAAAGTTTGTGGCAAATATTGTTAATAGCTGATGAACCTCCTGGCCTCAATGGGGCAGTCAACATGAAAGGTTTTCTGCAGAAGGCCAGAATTAAATAATTGTATAAATTCAATTTTTTTTGTTAATTTATGCATATATATATTTAAATCATTAGATTATATGTTATTAAGTCAGAAATATGTACATTAATCATTTGATCAATATTATTTATTTTTTTTAAAAAACATTTGAATATAAATAGAAAGGTTACTTTAAGGTTTTTAAATGGAAAGTCATGTGATTTGATATCAAGTGGTATTTAAGCAGTTTGTAATGAATGTAATGTTTGTTCTGATGAAGCTCATGTGTATTAAAGTGAGTGGAAGCGCTTAAGAAAGTTACTCTGGTGGTCCTGTGGTTGGATTTATTGTGTCAGTTCAGTTCTTTCTGTGTCATTTTTTTATTTTGTTTTTGGTCTAGTTTATGTGAGTTTTAGCAATACTAAAAATGTCCATCATTAGGTAGACTTTTTCCACAAATCTGGTTAAATTTTGCAATCACTCATTCAGTCATTGAGACTCATTTTTAATGTTGGTAAGTGAAGTAGTCTGCTTGATAGGTAAGGACAGCTTATTGCAGAAATAGAGGATACATTGGGTTAATCTGTCATGCTGTCTGGTGTTGTTGATGTGGTAGCATAGTTTTAGGTCATAGAATGGGTGTGTCCTTTACCACTGGTCCTATTTATGTTAAGGAGTTCAAAGAGTGCTGAGATGTTCATAGCATAGAAGGCTAAACAGAGGTCATCCCTCAGGGGTCTGTATGATGCTGAACAGAGGGACAGGGCTTTTAATTTATCAGAGTAGCTAATGGCACTGAAACATGAGATCTTTTTGATGAGGAAAAGTTAAGGTTTTTCAAGCTGGTTTAGATACCAAATGGTGCATTATACATTACATTCAATCTTCTTCTTCTTCTTTCAACTACTCCCATTAGGGGTCACCACAGCAGATCACCTGTTTCCAATTCTTCCTGTCCTCTGCATCTTGCTCTGTCACACCAACCACCTGCATGTCCTCTCTCACCACATCCATAAACCTTATCTTAGGCCTTCCTCTTTTCCTGTTACCTGGCAGCTTCATCCTTAGCATCTTTTTCCCAATATACTCCGCATCCCTTCTCAGCACATGTCCAAACCAGCATAATCTTGCCTCTCTGGCTTTGTCTCCAAACCTTCCAACCTGAGTTGACCATCTAATATACTTATTTCTAATCCTGTCCATCCTCATCACACCCAGTGCAAATCTTAACATCTTCAACTCTGCCACGTCAAGCTCTGACTCCTGCCTTTTTGTCAATGCCACTGTCTCCAACCCATATAACATAGCTGGTCTCATTACCCTCTTGTAGACCTTCCCTTTCACTCTTACTGGTACTCGTCTGTCACAAATCACTCCTGACACTCTTCTCCACCCACTCCATCCTGCCTGTACTCTCTTCTTCACCTCTCTTCCACACTCACCATTACTCTGAACTGTTGATCCCAAGTACTTAAACTCATCCACCTTCACCACCTCTACTCCCTGCATCCTCACCATTCGTCTATCCTCCCTCTCATTCACACACATATATTCTGTCTTAGTCCTGCTCACCTTCATTCCTCTTCTCTCTAGAGCATATCTCCACCTCTCCAGGGTCTCCTCCACCTGTTCCCTACTCTCACTACAGATCACAATGTCATCTGCAAACATCATAGTCCACGAGACTCCTGTCTGATCTCGTCTGTCAACCTGTCCATCAACATTGCAAATAAGAAAGGGCTCAGAGCTGATCCTTGATGTAATCCCACCTCCACCTTAAATGCATCAGTCACTCCCACCGCAGATCTCACGGCTGTCACACTACCCTCATACATATCCTGTACCACTCTTACATACTTCTCTGACACTCCTAACTTCCTCATACAATACCACAACTCCTTTCTAGGCACCCTGTCATATGCTTTCTCTAAATCCACAAAGACACAATGCAGCTCCTTTTGACCTTCTCTGTACTTCTCCATCAACACTCTCAGAGCAAACATTGCATCTGTAATGCTCTTTCCTGGCATGAAACCATACTGCTGATCACTAATCATCACCTCCCTTCTTAACCTAGCTTCCACTACTCTTTCCCAGAACTTCATGCTGCGACTGATCAGTTTAATTCCTCTATAGTTACTACAGCTCTGCACATCACCCTTATTTTTTAAAAATTGGTACCAAAACACTTTTTCTCCATTCCTCAGGCATCCTCTCACTTTCCAAGATTTCATTAAACAATCTAGTTAAAAACTCCACTGCCATTTCACATAAACACCTCCATGCTTCCACATGTATGTCATCTGGACTAACAGCTCTTCCGTTCTTCATCCTCTTCATAGCTATCCTTACTTCCTCCTTGCTAATCCACTGCACTTCATTATTCACTATCTGCACATCGTCCAACCTTCTATCCCTCTCATTCTCTTCATTCATCAACCCCTCAAAGTACTCTTTCCATCTGCTCAACACACTCTCCTTGCTTCTGAGTATGTTTCCCTCATTATCCTTTATCACCATTACCTGCACATCTTTACTAGCTCGGTCCCTCTGTCTAGCCAATCAGTACAGGTCTTTTTCTCCCTCTTTAGTGTCCAACCTTTTATACAACTCTTCATATGCCTTATCCTTAGCCTTCGCCACCTCTCTCTTTGCCATGCACCTCATCTCCTTATACTCTTGTCTACTTTCTTCATCTCTCTGACAATCCCACTTCTTCTTCACCAACCTCTTTTTCTGTATACTCTCCTATACTTCTTCATTCCACCACCAGGTCTCCTTGTCCTCCTTCCTCTTTCCAGAGGTCACACCAAGCACCTTTCTAGCCATCTCTCTTACTAGCTCTGCTGTAGTTACCCAGCTATTCGGTAACTCTTCACTGCCACCCAGTGCCTGTCTTAACTCTTCCCTGAACATCACCTCACAATTACCCTTTTCCAGTTTCCACCATTTGATCCTTGGTGCTGTCCTCACACTCATCCTCCTCTTCTTGATCACCAATGTCATTATACAAACCACTATCCTATGCTGCCTAACTACACTTTCCCCTGCCACCACTTTACAGTCTCCAATCTCCTTCAGATAATCATCATGTGTCTACACCTTCTGCCTTGCACAACTTATCATTTGTGGTATATCATCAAGGTCCAAACAAGTTGTAGTACTATGTTACTTATGCCTTATTAGGGCATCATTGAATTATATATTACATTCAATGATGGTCCTAATAAGGCATAAGTAAAGTGGTACTACAACTTCTTTGGACCTTGATGATATACCACAAATGATAAGTTGTGCAAGGCAGAAGGTGTAGACACATGATGATTATGATGATTAAAGGAGAATCTGTTGTCAACATATGAATCCAAGTCACTAATGACTGTCAGATGTTAGTGTAATTTTATCTGTATGGTAAGCAGTAGTGATGCTGTACTGACTAACAGAAACTATGATGCATTTCTGTGCCTTGAGGGTATGTACATGGCTAACACACAATGTATTTGTTTGGTCCAGACATTGCTGTTGAATTTGAATATCAGAATGGGAATTGACAACCAGTACCAGTTTGCAGCCATCAATAAATTTAGCTAATCATAGTCCCTTGATATTGGCTGTTATGTCACATAAATATATACCAAAGAGGAGGGAACCCAAGACAGATTCATATGGGACACCACTCATGACATTTTTATGAGTTGAGAAAATATCACTGATCTTAACAGTATGGGTTCTGTCAAACAGACAGTTGCCAATCCAGTGAACAATGTATGGGTTGATGTTGAGTTGGGAGAGTTTGTCAATAATTTTAGCATGGGTGATAGTGTCAAAGGCTTTGGCAAGGTCCAGATAAGAAGTGTGAACTGCATGTTCATTACCTGTGGCCTCAATAACCCTTTCAAAGAACTTATCCAGGATGAGCAAGCACAATCTGCCTTTTACAAAGCCAAATTGATGTGTATCCAGGGATATAAGTTCACCTATATTGTTTATTAGTTCAGTTATAAATTATTCCATAGCCTTGTAAATAATAGTAATGAAACTGATAGGTCTGCAATTCCCAGAATTCCCACGGTTAGCAGAGGGACCGCTTTTTATTCAAGGGCACTACAACTGCCATTCTCCAAACCTCATGGACATAATCAGTGGAGACACTTGAAGAATTGATGGTGGGATTTTACTATGTGAGACTTTACACATCTCAGCAGAGACCCAGGGATATTGTCAGGATCTATGGAAGTAGTGTTTGTAATTTTGGAAAGTGCCAAAAGGACTTAGTCCAAAGTGATTGGGGGACGACGACAACAAAGGATAATGGAGTGGAGAGAACAGGAGGTGGGTGGTGTGAAGTTGGAAGAGAATTTGTTCACAAGAATATTAGTAATGTCCTTTGGTTCAGAGAAGGAGATAACATTGGAGATAAGTTCAGTACAGAAATGTAGGTTACTGCAAAGCTTCCCAATATACTTGAAGAAGACCATATGGCTGTCTTTTAACTAGTTGCAGTTCTAAGTTCATATTTGGCCTTACATTTCCTAATGATAAGTTTGAAAGACTTACTTACCAGTTTAAAATCACTTTTATAATGATGGATTGAACATCTTTTAGTGATGGCCAGGAGTTTTTTTTATTATAGAGTTTGTTGATGTGGTAATTACACCATATGGGTGTAGTTTTAAACTTGCTCTTCTGTTTATACTGGTTTGGTACAGATGCCTCAATGCATCTATCAGAAAGAGTAAAATTCAAAGCAGTAGGCAGCAGCCTCAATTGCAAGGTTTGCTGGGGAGGTATAGTGTCTGTGGTTATCAGCAAGACCAGTAAACAGTAAATAGTTGGTTTTTGAGTAATCTCTGAATATAAAGGAGTTATTAGAGGTCACACAGCAGGTTTTCATAGAGAAAGTCACAGAAAGATGGCAGATTTGCGAGGGAAAGGGTAATAAGTGGGGTGGTGCAAATAGGGGAACCATTTGTGAGAATAAAATTAAGATGATTGGCACCTCTGGTGAGTAGAGGAGAATTTGGTCAAGTATATTGGCATTTTCAAAATTCAGAAATATCTGGGCATATTTACTGTTTGCAGGAAATGTTCACCACTTTACATGTGAATAGTTAAAGTCACCAATAAGAAAGGTATTTGGTTCAATGGTTAACTTTTCTAAGTTGTTAAGGAATTCCTTATCTTCTGAAGGAGTCATACATGGGGATCTATAATTAGCTATAATATCATAACTGTGAAAGCTGGTAGCCTAGCTAGCTAGAATTTTGTGGATAATTCTATGTCATTGTAAATATTAATAGGATCCACAGGCTTGTGTAACAAAAGTAAGAACATTGTGTTATGTTCTGAGCTTCTGAATTGTAACCACAGTGCACGTTGCTGGAAGAAAGCTAAGTGAAGCATTTTAGGACTGTTTGATCTCAAGCACGGAGACAGGATATGTGGAGTAAGAAATTCTTTCTATTGTCTCAGGACAAGAGTTAATTACTAGAATTTACACGTAAAATGGCTTTTATTGCTGTGGCTTCCTGCAGGTACAGATTACAAAAGGAAATGTAAAGTTTAAGTTTTGTGAGCCTGGGAAACTAAATCAGAACTGTTAAGAATAATGCAATCTGAAATGACTCAGTAGTACTGTGTTATTAATATAAGGACAGAAAGAAAGGAAAGCATTTTGGATTTTGTCTAAAGCTGACAACAACTCACCAGGCACTTGCTTGCTCTGAAAGTAGGATCTTAGACTTTAGTATTTCTCTTTAGAGTTAGATAGGAATTTAGCCAGATTAGTCTAGCGGTTTTTCTGTATTTATATCAGACTATCCTAAAGTATTATTTTAAAGTTCCTGTGATCTCTGAACTCTTGATTAGCACTATGTTGAATTGATGAGATTTGTCCTGTGCTTTTATTATTTATTATTATATATTTTTAAACCTTTCAACTGTGGCTGTTTTGTGTAGAGATAATTTAAGCTGTAGAGTACTTGCATGTATTTGGTGATATTGTCTAAGCCACTCCAATAGTCTTGCTGCTCAGTCACACTTACTATTTGGATAACAGCAACATTACACAGTGAAATTGGTCACCCTTTGGGAAGGGCCTTACAGTAGTTGATATTAGTGGTTGGTGGCAGTGATTTCTACCTTATAGTCTGGAGAGAATGTAGCATAGGTGGAGAACCTGTGCCAGCCTTCCCCAGGAGTGTCTGTATGTTTGTGTAAAACTCATCTCAAAGTGTGTATGTGTCAGCTACTTGGGCAGGGATGCAAAGCACTGGTGGGAGAGAGAGGGTGATTGAGATTTTGGCTTGACCACTAGGCTGAGATCTGTAGCCTATAGCTGTGCCAGTGGGGAGTCTTATTGGGGATCTGGAGAGAAAGGGAAAAAACAGCCCTAGACTGACTGTGATCTCTGTGTGATCTTAAGGGAAATTGTAATTTATTGTGTGTGTCCTTGTTATCCCCCCAATGTGCACGCCCATTACTGGTGCCAGTGGTGAGGACTGAGACTCCTTGATTACTGGACCAGTGCATGGGCATCACATTAACTAATTTTATTGAGTGTAACTAGGACTTCAGCTAGTTCCAGATTTGTATCATGTGAAATATGAGATATGTACTATCCTGTACTATGTCCTTCTATATCAGTGTTGCAGTATTCTTCACTTAAGAGAGAGTACAAGATCTCAAGAGGAAGCCTGGGAGAAGGAAGGCAAAGAACCCTCCATAAACCCATGCAGGATAGCCCTGACAAAACCTGCTTTGGCCCTGGAAACAACATCCAACTTGTAATGTTTAGTGAAGTATGAACAGAGGATCAAGTATTTTTTCATTTATTTAACATTTGTTTACTAGGAAAGTCTGACTTGGAACAAAGCCAATTTTCAGCGGAGGGCTGGAGAGAAATGCTCCATACGCATGTCTTTGTAACACGGGAGGAGACCGAAGCACCCGGAGAAAACCAACAAGAACACAGGGAGGACATGCAGACTCTGCACAGAAGGCACTCTAGCCAAGAATCAAACCGGAGAATCTCTTGCTGTGAGGCAACAACACTACCGCTGCACTATTGCACCATCCATATAAGTAGTAGCCTCAAAGATAGAATTGTTATCTACACCCTTGAAAAAGGCACCAGAGGAGGCAACTGCCCAAGTAGAATTTGTCTTAGAAATCCAAAAGGAGATGGTTTACTTAGAGACAATCAAACCCAAAGTCCTGGGATGAAAAAAAAAACAAAAAGCTGCTCAGATTTATGAAAAACTTTAGTTTTATCTAAATAGTATCTGAGCTGTCTATGCAAATCCTAAGTGTAAAGAACCTTCTCGCTGGCAGACTGTGGGGAAGGAAAAAAGGAATGAAGATGAATAGACTGATTAAGGGACAACTCATTGACCACTTTTGGCATAAAATAAGGATTAGTACAAAGAGACACCCTGTTTCTTTGGAAAAGCAAAAAAATAGGAACAGCCATGACAGCCTGAAGTTCAGACACTTTCTTGGCAGAGGTAAGAGCCAAAAGCAGAACAGTCTTCCAAGTACAGTGTTGCAAGGAAGCTGAGGAAGCAGGCTCAAAAGGAGCCTGGGTCAGTTTTTCAAGTACAAACTTGAGGTCCTAAGAAGGTGGAATAGGCTTCCTAGGAGGCCTGATATAAAGAACGCCTTTAAGGAATTGCTTGACCTCAAAACTAGAGGCCAGAGGAGAATTTAAGGGCAGACAAACAGAAAATGGTGACAGGTGAGCTTTCATTGAAGAATATGCCAACCCAGCATGGAGCAGATCACACAAATGAAAGAGAACCAAAGGAACCTCTACTAATTGAGGATCCCAATGGAGAGAAAGGCACCAGACAGAAAATCATTTCAGTTTGGACATACATGATTTCCTGGTAGTGTTTCCTGGCTTCCTGCAGAACCTGAAGCACGTCCTGAGAAAATAGGTGCCTAAAAGGAATCAAAACCTTACTACCACAGTGGCAGTTGAAGAGAGGACAAGAGACCCCTTGTCTTGTGTGAGAAGATCCACCTAGTGAGGTAACTTGTGGTAAATGCCCCTGGCCAAGTGAGAAAGAAGGGGGAACTAATGCTGTCTGGGCCAAAAGAGAGTCACCAGTAAGATTTTGGATGAGTCCTGCCTGACTTTGTGCAGAACTCATGGTAACAGAGGAAGGTGGGGAGGGAGGCATACAAAAACATACCCTTCCAACAAAAAGACAGGGCATCCACTTTCCAAGCCAGACAACTTGGGACTCTGGAACAGAATAGAGGAAGTTGTCTGCTCAGAGGTGATGCAAAAAGATCTACCCGAGGAATAGCCCACTGATGGACAATGTCCAGGAACACATCTCTGTAAAGCATCCATTCATGAGTTTGTGTGTTGTACCTGTTTCAGGAGTCTCCCACTAGATTGTGCTCTGAGGGAATGTAAACTGCCTGGAGTCACTTGATACTGGATAGTTAGATCCCACACCTAAAGAGCTTGTCTGCAAAGAAGATAGGACTTTGTGCCCCTATGCTTGTTGACATACCACATCATTGTGGTACTGTCTGTGAAAACTTTGAGGGGGCCTGGGATGAAAGAAGGAATCAAAGGCTTGCAGAGCCCCCACCTCCTTTATTTTGTTGTGATCTAACCTTTGATGAGGAGGCCAGAGATCCTGAACTTTTAGGGGCGCACAGGAGGCACCCCACCCCTATATGAGGCATTTGTAAACAGCTCCTGAGTAGAAACTGGAGCTTGAAAAGGAAGCCTGGGTTGAGAGGAAGTTTTGTATTCACTACTGAAACTTGAGCTTGAGACAGGGAAGAAAAGGTACCAGCAACTCCAGGGGTGGCAATGTTGAAGGCACACTGATTTGAGGTGCCACTGAAGTTTCCTCAAATGGAGCCTGTCAAGAAGGAGTATGGGAATGGCAGAAGCCATGAACCCCAGTACCCTGAGAAATCCCCTGGCTGTTCAGACACCAGAGGAAGAAGGAATTGAAAAAAGGTTATTAGTGTTACAGCCTTGAGGGTAGGCAGATATGCCAGCATGGGAATTGTCTGAAGCCTGAAACTGTGGAAAATGTGATCCTGGGAAGGCATCAGAACTGATTTCTGGAGGTTTATGGTGAACCCCAGACTGTGTAACAGGCAAGTAGTAAACCCGAGATCCTGAAGCAGGCTGCTGGGGGAAGGAGCTTGAATAAAAAGATCATCTAGATAGGGAAGAATCTGAATATCTTGAATCCTGTAAAAAGCAATGACAGGCTCGAGGCATTTGGTGAATACTCTTGGGGAATTAGAAAGGCTAAAGGGTGAAGAAGAGAACTGACAATGCAAGGAAGAGACAGAGAAATGTAAATGGTTCCTGAAAAGAAGATGGATGGAGATGTGAAGGTATACATCCTTGAGATCCAGAGAGACCAGAAAGACATGTAGAAGGTGAAGAGGAAACAATGTCTGAAGGGATAATATCTGAAAGGAAGGAATTTTGAGACAGGTGTTCATCAGGGAAAGATCCGGAATTGGCCTCCATGTAACCTCCTTTCACGGGACCAAAAATATTCTGGAATAAAATCTCTTCCCTACCTGTTTGGGAGACATGGCTTGAATTGCACCCTGAGCCAAAACAGAGTGAAGAACCTCTGAGAAATGAGAGTGCTGTTCCCAAGGAGGCTGATGAATGCCTGAAGAGAAAGGAAGGGACTTCCAAACCATGAAATATCCCTGACGGAAAATGGAAAGAACCCAAAGAGTTTGAAGTGATTTGTAGCCAATTTGGAAGAGACAGGGAAAGATGAAGAGACAGACGAACCTTGTTGAGAGAAGGAAGAAGCAAATCATCAAATAAAACCAGGTTTGTCCTGAAAAGAAGGCTTCTGGAAGACAGGAGTCTGAGTAGACTTAGGAGGCAGACACCTAGAACACTTCTTACCCTTGGGAAGAGGATGAGATTGCCTATGAACAAAGCAGACTTAGAAAGAAAATTCCTCTGAAATTTAAGAATGGGAGAAACAAAAATATGATTCAATTTCTGCAAAGCGTTGCACTTGTCCTGGAATGACTTAAAAACGTCAGCAGCAGCAGATCCAAAAAGCCTTTTGTTATCCAAAGGACCATCCAAAAGTTTGGCCTTAATGTCATTAGACAAAGCCTGAAGATGAAGCCAAGAATAATGCCTCATAACTGAACCAAAGGCAGCAGCCCTGGTAGAAGCATCAGCTACAGCATAGCTGCATTTGATGGAATTTTAGGCAACTTGTGAAGTGGAGCTCAGCAGGGAAAGGGCTGAAGCTTTCCCCCGATTCAGGAAAATCAGAAACCACATTAAAAACTTGGGAAAGGAGAGTCACAACATGCCCAGTCATATCACTCTGGTAGTTAATGGCTTGAACTGATAAAGTGGCAGCAGTGCCTTTCTATGGCCCTAGTATGCTTATCAGAAGGCAACTTGGAGGAGGGAAACAACTTGGATGGTGTGCAAGAAGAGACTGACACTACAGGAGGTTCAGAAGATGGGCATTTATAAAGAAATTTGCACTGCTCTGGCACTTTATAGAACCTATCTAGCTTTTTAAGTGCAGGAGGCTCAGAGATATGGGCTACAGAGGCTGTCGAAAAGGTATTCAAAAGGACAACCAGAACAGGAGGGACAGCAGAGAGTTTGAGAGACTCCATCTGTTTGAATTCATAATACTTTTTTTGAATATCAGAAACTTGAGAACAATCTCATGCAAAATAGTCCATCATACAGGCAATGGTATCCCCAAAGGAGAGCTCTTCCAAAGGGGAGTCTGGACTTAAGGAATCCTCCTCCTCTGAACCGTAGTCCAAAGGGGAAGGGATTTGGGAAGAATAAGCCAAGGATTCTTCCCTTGAGTCCAGATCCTCATCAGAGAAATCCAGTTCTCTAGGCCTCTTGAATGGAGTGGAAGACCGGGGAGGAACAGGAACAAAGACCTCCTTAAGGTGGCTTCAAATAAACCCTGAGTGAAATCCTGCCATTCCATTGGGGATCCTTCACAACAGGGGAAATATGCTTCATTTTTTGTTTCTTTTTCTGTGGGCCATCTGCTCAGAACACCTTCGAAGGGTCAGGATTCTATAATGTTTGTAGGGGTCCCCTCCCTGACCAAGATCTGAGGAATCGTCCCTTAGGTCCTTTGGATATAATCAGCTAAGTTTTTCCCTCAGCATCAGGCACAGATGTTTGAAAAGCCTCTGAGGATGTGAGAAAAGCTGGATTCATGCCAGCCTCTGAGTGGGTCATAGCAGAAGAATCCAAAGCAAGTAGTGGATGATCCTCTGGGCTTTCACCAGCCTCATTTGAGATGTCAGGGGAGGCTGGAAAGCAGCTGGATCAGGCCTAACTTTTTTGGTCTTCTTTTAGGCAGATGTTTAGCCATCGGAACAGGAGGATTCTGCTATGGCACCCTGAACCTACAACTTAAGAAGTTGATTCTCCAGTTATACGGACAAAGCGGAGAGGTGACTATATAGGGTCATAGGCACAAATGCCTTGCAGATAGAACAGTGCATATGATAGTGGGAAGCACCTAAACAAAAAAGACACTGGTCATGACAATTTTTATGGGGAATCTGTCTCCCACACTGATAATTTCCCTTTCTGTATGACATGAACACAATAACACCAACAATAAAAAGAAAGGGAAGAGAAGAATCTCCAGTGGGGCATTTATCTGAAAACATGGCTTGGTAACCAGCACAGCAGAAGGGCATTCAGACTGACATTCAATAATGGCATTTGGACTGTCTGCAAAGTTATGTGTATCTATGTCCATATGTCACCTTTATGCCCTAATGCTTAACTTCCTAATTGCATTTCCTATTAGAAATCACTGCTGATACAATTGCTGTTTGTGCACTAGGAACAATTCCATGTGTATGGGTTTTCTCTTCTTCATGCTTTATGATTGTGGGTTTGAGATATATAAGGAGGTGTGAGGATAATTTTTGTGGTACTCCAGAGACTTCTTACGCTTTTAAATAATATTCAGACACCTTTGGGTGTCACAAGGCTTGCAAAATTTCCCCTTCTTCAAGTGTCAGAAAGTCAATGGATCTCCTTTCATTCTGCACAAAATGAGCATTGTTCTTCTTAGGAGGGTTTGCAGTCCTGCAGAAGTTGCTGCTGTGTATGGGCAATAAATAGACACCTTTGGGTGCCAGTAATAAGGACTGTCCATAGAGATCCATGTGCTATAACAGAAGTAAACAGGATATATTACTGTGCTGCTAAATTAATAACTGATAAAGTTCTACCACAAGAACACAGGTTAGTGAGGGAAAGGAAGGGGAGAAACCAACAATCATCATGGAAGTATCAAATAAAGAAAACTATAAAGCAATTAAGACAAAAAGTGTCACTGTCAGAAGACTATAGAACAGGGAACAGATCAACAAAAACACTAAGAAAGATAGAAGTGATAAAAGCAATGTGCAGTATTAGAACAGACCAGGATCTGTCATGCAAATAACAAACTAAAAATTTCAGCACAGGCGTAAAAACTTAGAAGCTATACAGATAAATACAAAGAAAAAGTACAAAAAAAGCAATTTATTGATGGCCCAAAAAATTTTTATAGAGAACCGGGAAATAAGATAAAAGGAATTGAAAGACCACCAAAAAAAGAGGAAATAGCTACATTTTGGAGAAGTATCTATGAAGATCCTGTGGAACAGAAAGATCCTAAATGGACAGAACAAGTAAAAGAAAGAATAAGAAGTTTAAAGGTACAGGATATGAAATGGGATGAACTAACAGCCAGAGACATTGAAACAAAGTTAAGAAAACCCTCTAATTGGAAAACCCCAGGCCCAAACACGCTGGATAGATTAGATAGGAAAAGAAGGATGCTTCATGCTCACCAAATGATTTATAAAAATCAGTGTATACCAAGATTAAATATTCCCTAATTCTGAAAACAGCATTGACATCAAGGAATAAAATCCAAGCTATAAACCAATTACTCTTCCTGTCCTAACTTACAGTTTTGGAGTGATTGACTGGACCCAAAACATGTTGGATAGATTAGATAGGAAAACAAGAAGGATGCTTCTTGTTCACCAAATGATTTATAAAAATCAATTTATACCAAGATTAAATATTCCCCATTCTGGAGGAGGGATGAGCCTCCTTGAAATTGATTACATGTATAGATCTGCAATTGTGAGACTCTCCACATACCTGCTGACCTCACAAGAATCAAACGTAGTGAAAGTTTTGAAACATGAGGAGAATAAATCTAAGATGACTTCTCTACTTAATTTAGCAGAAGTATATCGGCATCAAGCAGGAATGGAAATCAAACCAGAAGTAGATAAAAATCGGGCAGCAACTGAATGTGCCAAAAAAACAAAAGAAAGGGCATAAACTGAAGGACCAAATGAGAAGACAAGAAATGCGGAAAAAGCATACATATAGTTGCAAGCATCGAAAATTTCTGGAAGAACCTTATGTCAGGAATGAATGTAGGAATGGTCAAGGAGAATTGAATTCAAACCAAGAGATGAAACGTTAATATTGGCAGCCCAAGATAGTGGGCTACGTACACACTGGTTTACAAAGTCCATTGAACATGTGGTAGAAACAGACAAATGTAGGTTTTATAAAACTGTATTGGAAACAGTCGCATATCTTGTTGCTGGTTGTGACATACTAATGGCAGGACGACTGTATACTGAAAAGCATAATAATGTGGCAAGACAATTGCACAGGGGATTTTGCAAACATTATGGAATTAAAGTGGCTGAAAAACACTGGAAACATCAGCCACAAAGCATCATAGAAAATGATGACGTTTGTATCACATGGGATCACCCATTATCAACGGTTCAAAAATAGATACTAGAAAACTGGACATTGTGGTCCAAGAAAAGAAGACAAAAGTAGCATTGATCATTGAAATCTCTACACCCAGTGACTACAATGTCTTGCGTACAGAGAGACACAAAGTCATAAAATATCAGGATCTGCAGGTAGAAACGAAACCAGTGTGGAAGAAAGACACCCAGATAGTTCATAGGTTCATAGGTTCATACTAGGCTATCTGCCCAAGGGCATTTATAAGCCTAGCCCATAGTTATGTGGCTTTCGCCACCCCTTTAGTTTGAATAAAAACTATGCCTATCATTTTTCTGTGCCTCTGTCAAGCAGTGACACTGAAGTAATCCCTGGGGTGTGGAAGAAAGACACCCAGATAGTTCATAGGTTCATAGGTTCATACTAGGCTATCTGCCCAAGGGCATTTATAAGCCTAGCCCATAGTTATGTGGCTTTCGCCACCCCTTTAGTTTGAATAAAACTATGCCTATCATTTTTCTGTGCCTCTGTCAAGCAGTGACACTGAAGTAATCCCTGGGGTATATCTGCGATCTCCCATCCATTGGTCAAGATTCCTCTTGAACAAGGCCAGCAAGGTGCTCTGCCTCACATGTACCGGGATTTTGTTCCACAGCATAGGGAGTCTCTGGGTGATGAATCTGTCCCTCCAGCACGCTCTATTTATAACCGTGTCAAGGTTTAAGTCTCCCGCCCTTGTGGTTCTGAGGGATCTAGATTTTTTGAGGTGAAGCATATTCATCAAATCTGGGTTTGACATGGCCTTATATGTCAGGCACAGGTCACCTCTGAGCAAGCGGTATGAGACTGAATAGAGCTGGAGTTCTTTCAGTCGGGCAGCATAAGACATATTTTTGAGACCCTTTATCGTTTTGGTGAGGAACTTTTGGGGCCTTTCAAGTTGCAGCAGGTGTCTGGTCAGATACATTCGAACGGGCATTGTACTCAATCATAGGTCTAATGAGTGATGAGTACAGGGGGACGATGACCTCCCTTGATCTAGATGTGAATCCCTTCATGATCAGGTGGGCGATATAGAAGGTTTTCCTAACTACTTTAGCAACATGAGTGTCAAAGCGAAGGCTACTGTCAACTTGGGTCCCCAGATCCCTGATGACTTTTCTGTGCTCAGTGGATTGCCACCTATATGGTAGCTAGGGGTAACCTTGTTTTTCCCGAAGGGTATGACTATGCATTTTTGGCGTTTAACTTCAGGCCATGGCTTTGGCACCAGTTATCCGTTTCTGTGAGGCCCTTCTGGAGGATATCTGTGTCAGATGTGTTTTCACTATGGCGCCCAGTTTGCAGTCATCTGCAAACTTTGTCAGCCATAACCCTCCTGTGTTTGCTTGTACTTCAGAAAAGTAGATGCCGAACAAGAGTGGACCCAGGACTGAGCCCTGTGGGACACCACTTGTGACAGGCTTTGAGTCTGACATGGCTCCAGCAACTCTGACCCTGTGGGTTCTGTCACTTAGCCAGTTTGCAACCCATCTTGTGATGTATGGGTTTACATTCAAGCTGATGAGTTTTTCGATGATACCTGAGTGGGGTATTGTGTCGAAGGCCTTTGCCAGGTCGAGGTAGGCTGTATGGACTGCCTTTCCCTCATCAATGGCCTTGGTGACTGTCTCGAAAAAGTCAACCAAGTTTAAGAGGCAGGATCTGCCTTTGACAAAGCCAAACTGGGTTGGATCCAAAGTCTGCAAGTTCCCTATGTCTTTATTTATGAGTTCCATTATGATCCTCTCCATGGCTTTGCAGATAAGGCTTGTCAAGCTAATGGGGCGGTAATTTCCAGGGTCTGTGGAGGCACCGCCCTTATGAAGTGGGACCACAGTCGCCGTGCGCCACTCCTTGGGTACATATCCTGAGGTGAGGCTAAGATTAAACAGCTGTCCTAACTGTGGGTTTAATTCCTCGTTGAGTTCATGAAGCACACAGCCGGGGACACCATCCGGTCCCATGGATGCTGTGTTTTTTGCCTTAGTGAGGGCAGTTCTCACCTGGGCGTTGGAGATGTTTGGGGGCTACAATCCTCTGAAATAGATATCTCTCCTTTTGGGGGGGGGATAGAAGTTTGCACTGAACCTGTCAGCCAGTATGTTAGCAATGTGTGTAGGTTCAGTAATTTTCACATCATTTTGAACTAATTCTGAGCATATCTGGGAGTTTCCTCCTAGGTTTCTAACATAGCTAAAGAAGGCCTTATGATTGTCTTTAGAGTCCTTGGCGATTTTTCTCTCAAAATTTGCCTTGGATGATTTTATGAGAGCTCTTAGTTTTTACTTATAATGATCAAAGGTGTCTTACCTTTCAAGGATTTTGCTCTATCTTGTAGTAGCTTCCTCCTTTTGTTGTAGAGCTTGTTTATGGCTGGGGTCCACCAGACTGGACGCTTGCCTTTGGTACAGAGAGTCTTAGTTTTGTTTGGGATTGCCTGATCCATGCAGTCCTGTAGGTGCTGGTAGAAGGCATTTGTAAGTGATTCAGCGGTTTGAGTAATGTTTACCACTGGCTCAGGGGCCTTAAAGGAGACCACACTAGTTTTAGAAGTGTGAAATCGGCTTTTGAGAAGTTTTTCACTGTGGTCTTTTTGTTTCAGGTGGGGCGGGATGAGGACCTCCAGCGAGATTAGTTTATGATCTGATCTCACCAGTGAGGGGTATACTTCCGGTGTTGAACATTTTGATCCCATGTTCGTGATGATGAGATCAAGTATGTTTTCTCCTCTTGTGGGGATGGTGACTAGTTGTTCCATGGCATTTGAGTTTATGAACTCCAGGAATCTTTGGGTTAGAGTGTTCGGGCTTGAGTAGTGTTCCCAGTCTATATTAGGGTAGTTGAAGTCACCTAGTATGATGGTGTTTGGAGATACATTTATCCCTCCAATGTTTTCAGGAAGGCCATGTGAGGTTCCTGAGTTTGAGAGGGTGGCCTGTAACATGCTACAAATTGCAGAGCAGTCTTGCCTATGGTTAATTGCACCTGGATGGTCTCCGATGCATCGTGCGTTGCCACCAACCTTGAGGTGTGGGTGTCCTTTATGAATATGGACACCCCTCCTTTCTTGGTGTTGTCCGGATTTTGGGGCCGGAACGCATGATATGAGGTGAAACCGTTAGTGCTGGGGTGCTCTCAGGAGCCTTGAACCAGGTTTCTGTCACAGCACAGACATCGATGTTCTCCATATTGAGAAGGGCCTCGAGTGCGTGCATCTTGAGAGTGAGACTTCTGGCATTGAGCAGCATTACCCTTAGTTTTTTCCTTTTTGGTGTTCTAGGGTGGTAGGTTTAGAATTTGAGCCTTGCCTAAAAAGGCACTATGGGGTGGCAAGAGCCTTTGCCAATATCCGGAAGCCCAGGGGTGACAGGTGCAAGCCGTCCCTTGTGAAGCAGCGTGGCTTGTCCAGCATGTCATCCCAGGCAGACAGACATTGGATCCCCTTTGAATGACACCAGAATTTAAGCCAATTATTAAAGCTGATCATCTTATCACTGTATTGTGGCATCATTCTAGGTGAAGGTAGGATACTGCTCAAGGTCAGGGTCATACCTGCCTGGGCTACATAATCAGAGAGCTCCTTGATGTCCCTTTTCATGTAGTCCAAGGAGGTACATCTCAGGTCATTGACACCAGCGTGGACAATGACTGAGTCATACTTGTACCTGCTGTTGAGAGACCTGAGTGCTTGCGTTATGTGGCGGATTCTAGCGCCCGACAGGCAGCTTACTGTGACCTTCTCCTTACTCAGTCTGGTGAGCGGGACGTCAGTGTGTCTGACTATGGAATCACCAATGACAGGTGTGTCTGGCATTTTGTTTGGCCTTAAGGGCTGTGACTGTTTGACACTCTGACTGTGTGGTCTATGTGTTGCATGTGTTGGGTCGTGAGGTGGTAGTTGTTTGGGTGTCTGCTTTGGTGGCCTCTGCTGTTTTGGTAAATTTTTGATCAGAGCCTCCGAGTATGTCTTTGTGTGAGTATGTGTATGATTTGAAGTTGTGATGGTACCATGTGTGACTGGGTATGTATTGTGTGTGGTTACCTTCTCCTCCTGTCTGGTCTTGCCAGTCCTATGTTGAGAGAGCTCAGCCTCCAGTTTGGCCGTATAGTTGCATCTCTCGCATGCATTTGTGTTTTGTGGGAGGAGGAGAGGATTGTCTGTGTACATGAGGCAATTGTAACATTGCCTCAATATTCCCAGGTTCACCAGTTGAGCTGGAGAGGACACTAGCAACTGATCCCTTGACATACTAGTTCCAATAGAAGTAGAAGCAACAGGTCTTATAAAAAAGAATCTACAATTGTATTTAGGTATGTTACCAATACATGTAACTCTGTACGCATTGCAGAAGGAGTCATTACTGGGCACATTGTGGGTGCTGCGAAGAGCACTTTTGACTGACATCAAAGATTGTAACATGAACTTTAATTGTACTTTGACTTAGGAATGGGGTCCATTTCCATCATAGTATTAAAAACCCAAAAGATTTGGAGAAATTAAAAAGAGGGTCTGAATGGAGAGATAGGTGTCCAAATGAAGAGATGATAAATCATCAAGCAAAGGAATTCATCCTCAAGTCTTGGTGAGTACCTTTATGAGGTGGACCTGTTTTTCACAAAATCTCACCAAGAAACTGATATATAGACTGTATTATAGCATATATCGTGGACATCATGGACAGAAGTAGGTTAAAAAGTAAAAAAAGATAGCTGGGTGCACAAGTCCCAGGGTCACTGGTGTCAGGAATGGAAAAAATAACAGTGTAGAATCCTCAAGACATGGTAACATTCCTAAAGTGGGGCTATGCCAAGCTCATGAGAAAGATGCCCCCCCCGTTGTAGAAGGAAGTAGCAGTCCACAAAAATCATACAAAAATGATAGGCCAAAAAAGAGCCATAAAGATGACAGAGTGGACTACTGAGGATGAGAAAGAAATTATGTATTGTTACTGTTATGCAGAAAACCCAGAATTTCCAGACAGAAGATGTACAAAATGATTAAGAAAGAAATCAGAGGAAAGAAAAATATTTGCACAAAAAACAAACTCTCAAAAGTTTTAAATGCAAATTTGTGTTGATTAATACAACAGATTTATGAAAAACATTATACAGACCAAGAAACCTTGGGCTGTTTGTAAAATAGAAGTGACTGAGGAAGTGTGAGAATAAAAAACAAAATTTAGAGATTTTTGAAAGGTATAAAAAGAAATATGGACATGGGAAAGAAAAAGAGATCTGATATGGTGCAATGTTTGTGCAAAGGAGAAAGCCACGTTAATCAATACAAAAAAGCAGCCCCAAAGATATTTGAAGAGAAATGCAGGAAAAGGTATCAGATATGGAAACATTTACAAGACAAAAAATAAGATCACAAAGAGAGAATGTAGAAAAGAAGATTAGTAAAGTAGAAGTTAAAAAAATAGAAGCTGAAGTTGTGGAATACCAGTGAAGTGAAAGATTCTGTGTAGAAAGTCTAACACGTTATATCACAGCATGATGGAACAGAATCCCCCAGGTAAGGAGAAACAGGAGGAGCAGGAGACATCTGAAGAAGAAATATTCTGTAGGATCAGTAATCTTCACATCATTTTGAACTAGTTCTGAGCATATCTGGGAGTTTCCTCCCAGGTTTCTAACATAGCTAAAGAATCAATATAGGAAAGAAAAAGAGATTTAATATTATGCAAAGGAGAAAGCGAAACTAACCAATACAAAAAGAGCAGCACCAAAGATATTTTAAGAGAAATAAAGGCAAAGCCATCCTGATATGGAAATTTTTATAATACAAAAAATAAGAAAACAAAGAGGAAAAGCAGAAAACAGGATTAGTAATGGAGAAGTTAAAGAAATAGAAAACTGAGGTTATGGATTACCGGTGAAGCGAAGGATTTAGAGTAGAAAATCTAATTCTGATAACACCAGAGCAGGATAGAGCAAGATCTCCAAATTAAGGAAAACCAGTTGAGCGGGAAAAATCTGACAGTTGCCATATGGAGATACTTTGGAACCTTCCACAGAAAACCAGTACAAAAGTTTAGCTGGAGTTGCCCAGCAAGGGAAGGAATAGAAAACTGTGGAAACTCTGACGCAGTCAATGTTGTACCGTGATAGGCCAGTGAGTTCCCATATGAAAGTGCAATGGATGATACAGGATGAAATTGGAGAGAATGTGGCACAGGAAGATGCTCTAGAACTTTCTGCAGAGTGCCCGCAGGAAATGGAGAACAAAGATTGTGCCCTCATTTTAGCAGAAAATGGTCTAAGAGAAGAGATCTTGGTTTAATAGAGATGGACAGCCATATTAAGATCAATGAAAGAAATAGACTACAGAAAGTCAATAAAACCAAAAATGTTAGAAGATTGATAAAACAAATAAACACAGTAATTAGAGGACTGTTTATAGAAATTCATGCAAAATAACAGATATAAATAGGATGTATTACTGCACAGCTGAATTAATAACAGATAAAGTTGTACCATTAAAACACAGGGCAGTAAGGGAAAGGAAGGAGAGAAATCAAATGCCATTATGGAAGTATTGAATAGAGAAAACTATAAAGCAATTAAAACAAGAAGTGTCACTGTTAGAAGAGTACAGAAGAGGGAGCAGAACAAAAATACTTAAAATACTTAGAAAAATAGACGTGATAAAAGCACAGCACAGTATCAGAAAGTACAGTTGTGTACACTTACCATAAATGTAGATGTTCATAGGTTTATAGATAGGTACTAGACTACTGGCCCTAGGGCCTATATAAGCCTAGCCAAATGGTACCTTGGCTTTTCCCACCCAAGAAAATTATTTTCCTGTGCCCCTGTCAAGTAGAGCCACAGAAGTGATCCCTGGGGTGAATTTTCTATCTCCCATCCAATCATCAAGATTTTTCTTGAAGAGTGCTAATGAGGAGGTTTGTTTGATATAGATAGGTAGTTTGTTCCAGAGTATGAGAAGTCTCTGAGACAGAAATCTATCCATCCAGCATGTTCTGTTTATTGTGGTGACAAGATTTAGGTCCCTAGAGTGTGTAGCTTGGAGGGATAGGGATTTATTTACGTGGAGCATGTCCAACAACTCTGGGTTTGACATAGCTTTGTATGTTAGGCAGAGATTGCCTCTGAGTAGGCGATATGTGACAGAGTAAAGCTGGAGTTTTTTGAGATGGTCTGCATAGGGCATCTGTTTGAGGCCAGTAATCCTCTTTGCGAGGTATTTCTGTGGCCTTTCCAGTTGTTGTAGATGTCTTGTGAGGTACATACCAAAAGGGGCGTTGTACTCTATAATGGGTCTAATGAGTGATGAGTAGAGGGGAACAATGACCTCCTTTTTCCTAGATGAGAAACCTTTTGTGATGAGGTGTGCCACGTAGAAGGATTTCCTGACTACTGTGGCGATGTGATTATCAAAGGAGAGACTACTGTCCACCTGTGTCCCAAGGTCCCATCACACTTTTGGTGTTAAGTAGACTACTGCCTATATGGTAGTTCATGGGTACAGAGTTTTTACCTAAAGGGATGAGAATGCACTTTTTGGCACTCAGCTTGAGGCCATGGCTTTGACACCATGCATCTGTCTCAGTGAGGCCCTTTTGTAGGATATCCACATCGTTAGGAGATTTGATTATGGCTCCTAGTTTGCAGTCATCTGGAAACTTTGTTAGCCAAAGACCTTCAGTGTTAGCCTGTACTTCAGAGAAGTAGATACCAAACAGGAGAGGACCCAGGACTGAACCCTGTGGTACTCCACTTGTCACTGGTCTGAAGTTGGATTTAGAGTCTGCTATTTTCACAGTGTGGGTTCGGACAGTGAGCCAGTTGGCAACCCATCTTGTGACATAGGGATTTATACCTAGTTTAGTGAGTTTGTCTATAATTCCAGAGTGGGGGATGGTGTCAAAAGCCTTGGCGAGATCTAGATAGGCTGTGTGTACCACCTTACCCTCATCTACAGCTTTGGTGACCCCTTCAAAGAAGTATATCAGGTTTAGGAGACATGATCTGCCTTTTACAAACCCGAACTGGGCTGTTGCAGTCCTGATTTATGGGATTTCCTGCCGTGAAAGCCCTCAGCTGGCCCAACTGCCAGAGAAAATTCTTTCCAACTCCCAGTCTGGTGAATGCCATGACCGACATCAGTACTTTAGCCTACAGTCTGGTGAATGCCCTGACCGACATCAGTACTTTAGCCTGCAGTCTGGTGAATGCCCTGACCGACATCAGTACTTTAGCCTGCAGTCTGGTGAATGCCCTGACCGACATCAGTACTTTAGACTGCAGTCTGGTGAATGCCCTGACCGACATCAGTACTTTCGCCTGCAGTCTGGTGAATGCCCTGACCGACATCAGTACTTTAGCCTGCAGTCTGGTGAATGCCCTGACCGACATCAGTACTTTAGCCTGCAGTCTGGTGAATGCCCTGACCGACATCAGTACTTTAGCCTGCAGTCTGGTGAATGCCCTGACCGACATCAGTACTTTAGCCTGCAGTCTGGTGAATGCCCTGACCGACATCAGTACTTTAGCCTGCAGTCTGTTGAATGCCCTGACCGACATCAGTACTTTAGCCTGCAGTCTGGTGAATGCCCTGACCGACATCAGTACTTTAGCCTGCAGTCTGGTGAATGCCCTGACCGACATCAGTACTTTAGCCTGCAGTCTGGTGAATGCCCTGACCGACATCAGTACTTTAGCCTGCAGTCTGGTGAATGCCCTGACCGACATCAGTACTTTAGCCTGCAGTCTGGTGAATGCCCTGACCGACATCAGTACTTTAGCCTGCAGTCTGGTGAATGCCCTGACCGACATCAGTACTTTAGCCTGCAGTCTGGTGAATGCCCTGACCGACATCAGTACTTTAGCCTGCAGTCTGGTGAATGCCCTGACCAACATCAGTACTTTAGCCTGCAGTCTGGTGAATGCCCTGACCGACATCAGTACTTTAGCCTGCAGTCTGGTGAATGCCCTGACCGACATCAGTACTTTAGCCTGCATCATGAAATCAGTATTTTCTTGCCCTCAACTAGGAGGACCCCTAAGACAGAAGGTATCCAATGGATAATTTGACAGACCATGGGAGCCCAGGAAGAGTCCATTGACTGAGTTGTAAAAGAACAGAAAGAAGCCTACTTAGTAGGCTATGGGGGGTAGGAGGGAGGGAAAGACTGCAACAGTGAACACATTTGAACATCTACATCTATGGTAAGTGTACACAACTGTACTATGTTCTCTGTGCTTCACTGTTGCAGCCCTGACTACTGGGAAGATTCCCAAAGCTGAAAAGGAAGGAGCCTAAGGAGAAGAGAGGATGCCCTGCAGGACTGCAGTGGCAAAGCCTGCTCTAGACCTGGAGAAGGATGCCAAGTGATAGTGTTTGATGAAGGTATGCACTGAGGACCAGGTGGCAGCTTCTAAAATGTCCTTGGTGGGGACACCCTTAATGAAGGCAGCAGAGGCTGCTGCTGTTCTGGTGGAGTGTGACCTGATCTCTACTGGAGGTACTTTGCCATGAGAGCTGTAATAAAAGGAAATGCAATGGGAAATCCATTTGGAAACAGTTTGCTTTGAGGCTGGCTTGCCTTCTGAGCCAGGGGTAAAGGCAATGGACAGTTGTTCAGTCTTTGAAGGAAATGAACAGCTGTTCAGTCTTTCTGAAGGTTTTAGTCTTGCCCAGATAGAAGTGTAGCTGTTTGTGTACATCCAAGGAATGCAGAATTCTCTTCCCTTTGTTTTGAGGGTTGGGAAAGACAGAAGGGAGATGGATGGCCTGGTTCAGAGAGGTGTCAATGACCACCTTGAGCATAAAGGAGGGGTTGGTTCTTAGAGAGACCCTATCCCTGTGGGAGATGAGGAAAGGTTCCGCTGCCATTGGGGCCTGCAACTCAGAAACCCTCCTGGCTGAAGTGATAGCCAGAAGCAGTGCTGTTTTCCAAGTCATAAACTTTAGGTCAGCAGAAGTTGCTGGCTTAAAAAGGGGGCAAGGTCAGCTTCTGTAGCACAAAGTTAAGGTCCCATGGAGGAGTAAGTTTCCTTCTGGCGGGGGGGGGGGTCTATTGTGAATTAATCCCCTAAGAAATTGTCTTAAGAGGGGATGAGGGAAGAGAAGAGTGTGGGAAGGCACTTATGCAGAGATGGCAGAATCATGGATTTTAATGCATGAATGAGATAGTCACTGATTCAGCAGCCCAGTCATATATTCCAGGATGTTGGAAATATGTGCTGATTGGGGATCTAGGTGGTACTCTTTGCACCAAATAGAGAAACTTTTCTACTTAGCTGTGTTGGATTTCCTACTTTTAGGCCTCCTGGATTGTTTGAGGATGAATAGCACCTGTTTACTTAGGGTAGTACTGCTGTAGGGCATTGTGGGATCATCTAATCTGCAAGGCTGAGGGCCTTCAGGTTGGGATGGACAACTTTTCCCCCATTCTAGGTGAGGAGGTCTACCCTCTGAGGTAGTAGTCATGGGGTCTGGTTGGTGAGCTGGAGGAGGAGGGGATACCAATGCTGTCTTGGCCAGTTTAAAGCTATCAGAATTGCCCTTGGGCTCTCTTCCCTTATTTTGAGAAGGACACGAGGTAGAAGGGGAATATTGGGGGGGGGGTACATAAATGAAGAGTTGAGTCCATTGAAAGGAGAAGTATCTGTTTTCCAGGCTGTCTCCTGTCTGTTCCTGGTGCAGAATTTTTGTAGGTGTCCGTTTTCCTCAGATTCAAAGAAGTCCACCTGTGGATCTCTCCAAGTTTGGATAACGGTTAGAAAAATCTCTGGATGCAGATGCCACATGTCAGGGGGTCCATCAGATTTCTGCTCAGATGGTCTGCCAGAGCATTTTGACCTCCTGGGTGGTTTTGTGCTATGAGGTGCAACCCCATGGAATGTACTGTTTCCCAGATTTGCACTGCTAGACAGCACAGGGTGTAGGGATGTGTCCCTCCCTATCTATGTACCACATTACTGTGGTATTGTTTGTCTTTATTAGCAGGACACCTGGTCTCCATATTTCCTAAAAGGCTATCAGGCCCTTTAGTACTGCTATGACTTCCTTCCAGTTGATGTGTCTGTCCTGGGAGTTGAAATCCCCACTTTCCCTGGGTTCAGAGACTCTGGGAGTGAGCCCCCTAGGCTGTCTCTGAAGCATCTGTAGTTAGGGTTTGACCCTGTGGTGAGAATTTGAAGGGGAGGCCTTGATTCTGGGTGCAAGCCTGCGCCCACCATACAAACTTTTGTTTGAGGCAAGGGATCAGGGGAGTATGGGTCTCTAGGGACTGTGAGGTCTGGCACCATACATTCCTGAGGTACCACTGGAGCTTCCTCGTGTGTAGCTTGGAAAGGGGAACCATGAGGATACATGAAGCCATGTATCCCAGTGCTTGTAGGGATTCCCTTGCTGAGATGCAATCCCCCTCAATTGTATTCTGTGGAAATAATCCAATAGAAAGGAGACTTTCTCTTTTGGGAGGAATGTCTTTTGGAGAGAGGAGTCCAGAAGGGCCCCCAGGAAAACAATCTTTTGGGTTGGTGAGGTGTTGGATTTCTGGAGATTTACTGTGAACCCCAAGGAAGAGAAAAGGTCCTGGGTGAATTTGAGGTCCTTGAGAAGTTTGGCCTGATTTGGGACTGTATAAGCAGTCGTCTAGGTATGGACATATGTGAACCCCCCCTGGTCCTGCAGAAGGCTACTGATGGTGGCAAGTGCTTTGTGAACACTCTTGGCGCAGTAGATAAGCCAAGGGCGGTGCAGAAAATTGATAGTGACTGGATCCTGCCCTAAAGCGTTGACATTTTCTGTGGGACTCCTGAAAAGGAATGTGCAGGTAAGCATCTTTTAGGTCTACAGTGACCATGAAGGCCTGGGGAGTTATCATGGGTAGTAGCTTTTTGAAGTGTTAACATTTTGAACTTTGGCACCAGGAGTAGCTTATTCAGTTTGGACAGATCCAAAATGGGGCACCAAGAACCTTCATTTCTGGGGACCATGAAGAGCCTGGAGTAGAATCCTTTCCCATGTAGATCTGCAGGGTCCAGTTCTACTGTTCCTTATGAGCATAGGGTTTGGATTTGAGCCAGTGCATTTGCTTTTTGATTTTGGGAAACATCTGGATAACCTAAGTATTTTAAATGCTCTTTGAAAATGAGTTTACAGCCATTTGCAATAATGTTCAGAACCCACCTGTCTGAGGGAATGAAGATCCAGGTATTTTTGAAAAGAGACAGCTTCCTCTTAGCTTTGGGATGGGGGCTTGGGAGGGTGGCTGAGTCATTGTTACTCTCTGGATGTGGCTTGGGGTCTAGAACTCCCTTGCCTGGGGACTTCTGAGGTCCATTGTTTGCCTGTTTGCAGCTGTTGCCTCTGTCTATGTGGCCTATATCCCTTTGGGGTATCTTCTGCCTACTCCTAGACTGGGAGGGAAAGGACCAGTATTTGGCAGGAAAATTTCTGCTGAAACTTGAAGGTTGCACCTGGTGGAAATATTTTACCGTCTGCATTGACTTTACTTTATCCTCGATCTTCTTAAGTTTTCTTTTGCCTTCAGCCCAAATAGAACATCTTTGTCCAGGGGGCTTCCAACAGGTTAGACTTAACATGGTCTGGGAGAGTTTGTTCTCAGAGCCAAACATGCCTTTTAATAACAGATCTAGTTGTAGCAGCTCTGCAAAATGGTATCATGGTATCATAAGTACAATGCAGGGAATGTATGGCTACCTGAGCACTGGAATGACGGATATCAGACAATTCCTTGGAAAGGTTTTTATCATCAAGGGTAGAAACCTTTTATTTGAGCTGTTCAAGTATAGTCTGTTGATACTTAAGCATATGGAATTGGCAGTTTAGAGCCCTCATGGTAAGAGTGGCAGATGTATACACTTGTTTGCCAAACATGTCAGGGGACTGTTTCTCTCTACCTATGGGAAGCAGATTTCTGGATGAGTTGGCTCTGGCTCCTTTAGGTCCTGGAGTGATAACTTCTGGGTCAGCAGAAGGGTTTTTGTACAGGTATTTATGGGAATCCTGAACACTGTAAAACCTGTCTGGTTTATGTGGGGCAGGTGGTAGGGAGTCAGGTTTTAAGGAAGATTCCAGGAAGACATCCTCCACTACTTCCAAAATGGGGGAATAGCCAGAGGCTTCTACTCCGCCAACTCCCTAACTCTCTTCTTTGTTTGCGGATAGTCTTGAGACTCACACTGAAAATGTTGTCTCATGGCATGGAGGGTTTCTCCAAAGGTGAAATCCACAAGGGGAGAAGCAGAAAGGAGGATTTCCTCAGAGTCGGAATCCTCATATGATGTACAGGAGGGGCCTTCCTCAGATTGAGAGTCCCCAAGGTTGGTGTCTTCCTCAGAAAGAAGGGAGTCCTGTTAAATTTCTGGGGGGAGTGTGTCTTTTCCCTTTCCCAGGGGAAGTAGCCCCTGGAGCTTGCCTTGAGATCAAGTCCTTGGCTAGTTTGATTAAATTCTGCTGGTACCCCTGTGAAGTGGAGCCAGAAGGCCTTGATGCAGAAGCTTTCCTAGGAGTGGCTAAGGCCTTAGGGCATCCAGTGATGTGATGTCTGTCTCTTGAGTGTTGATTGAATGCTGGAGGGGGCTGAGGAATAGTAGCAGAGTCACCGGGTGGTGTATGTTCCTCAGAAACCAAGACCTGCAGAGCGGTCTTGGACCTGACCAATGAGCAAATATCTAGGGCTTGTACAGATGTGGAAGGTACTAATGACAAGTTTGACTCTGAAAGGGTCTTGACAGTGGCTTGAGTCACCGGTACAGAAAAAGAAGGGGGCTGTGTAAGTGCTTTACCTTGCTCAACAAATCACAAGCCTGGAGGGAGAAACAGGTGGCAAATGACTGGCGTCCAAAGACCTAAGCTTTTATTTCTTTTCTTTCTTGTTCTTAGGAAGTTCAGATTTGGAACGACCGATGGATGCCATAGATGATGAAAGAACAGGTTGCTGGCTAAGGAACTTTGCTAGAAATTTAGCCCTACACCTAACAGTTCTTGTATTAAAATGCACACAGAAACAACAACTAGGGACATCATAGTCTTGGCCTAGGCAAGTAGCACAAAGGGAATGAAAGTCTCCGTGTGGGACCTGTTTACCACAACAGACACAGTTATTGAAATTATCTGACATGAGCAAAGGAAGGAAAAAAAGTTCCCCAACGGGTTACTTAATCTTGTCTGGTGACACTTCTCGCTCATGCGGACCGACCAATGCACTTGAATACAGCTTTGGGCTCCACAGCAAGAAGAGACTGATTTCATGATGCAGGCTGGCTACCTTTATACCCAAACATACTGATTTCAGACAGGGTGTCTGCCAGTCTGGGAGCCGGAAAGAATTTTATCTGGTAGTCGGGAAAGCTGAGGGCTTTCACAGCAGGAAATTCCAAGAGTCAGGACTGCAACAGTGAAACATGAAGAACATCTTATCGGGATCTATTGTGCACCATCGCAAATAATAATAAACTAAAAATATCAGCACAGGCAGAAAATATTAGAAGATATGCAGATAAATATACAGGAAAAGTACAAATAAACAATTTATGGATCACCCAAAAAAGTTTTACAGAGAATTGGGAAAAAAGGCAAAAAGAATTAAAACACCACCAAAATAATTTGGAGAAATATCTATGGCGGTCCTGTGAAACATAACAAACAAAACAATGCTCCTAAAGAGTGAACTTACAAGCTATCCTAAAAACTATGAATAACTTGCCTTCCAATGATGTATAAACTATAGACTGGAATTGATGCCGACAGAGTTCATAGTCATTTAGAAAAAAACTCAATCAAGGCAACGGAACAAAAGGGCAAGAAAATAAAGTCATATGGAACAAAGGATCATTTGTTGTTAAATAAAGTCATAACGGAGAACTGTAAAAAGGGAAAGAATCTAAGTATGGCATGGATAAGACTAGAAAAAAGCATTTGATAGTATCCCACATTCATGGCTAAAAGAGTGCTTAAAAATGTACAAGATATACCCTACACTGATCGATTACATTACAGCGACCATGAAACCATGGCAAACAACTTTGCAGCTAAGCCATGATAAAGGATAAATTACTTTTCTAGGGATAAAAAATTCAAAGGGGGATGTTCCAGGGTGACTGTTTATCACAGCTGCTCCTTTGTCTTGCCCTTAACCCATTAAACTGTCTATTTAACAGATTAGGTCATGGCTACAATTTGGCTCCCAGAAAACAACAAACTGTAAAGACTTATCTTCTTTTTGTTGATGATTTAATAGTTCATCAGACTAGGAACTGAAAGGACAACTACAAGTGGTCAAAACTTTTTCATAGTTTCATATGTAGGTACTAGGCTATCAGCCCTGGGGCCTATACAAGTCCAGCCAAAAAGGTACCCTGGCTTTTGCCACCCAAGAAAATTATTTTCCTGTGCCACTGTCGAGCAGAGCCACAGAGGTGATCCCTGGGGTGAATTTCCTATTTCCCATCCAGTCATCAAGATTTTTCTTGAAGAGTGCTAATAAGGAGCTTTGTTTGATATAGATAGGTAGTTTATTCCAGAGTATGGGAAGTCTCTGGGACAGGAATCTATCCCTCCAGCATGTTCTGTTTACTGTGGTGGCAAGGTTTAGGTCCCTAGAGCGTGTAGCTCGGAGGGATTGGGATTTCTTTAAGTGGAGCATGTCCAACAGCTCTGGGTTTGACATAGCTTTGTATGTTAGGCAGAGATCACCTCTGAGTAGGTGATATGCGACGGAGTAAAGCTGGAGTTTTTTGAGACGGTCTGCATAGGGCATCTGTTTGAGGTTAGTAATCCTCTTTGTGAGGTATTTCTGCGGCCTTTCCAGTTGTTGTAGATGTCTTGTGAGGTACATACCAAAAGGGGGGTTATACTCTATAATGGGTCTAATGAGTGATGAGTAGAGGGGAACAATGACCTCTTTTTTTCTGGATGAGAAACCTTTTGTGATGAGGTGTGCCACGTAGAAGGATTTCTGACTACTGTGGCGATGTGATTATTAAAGGAGAGACTACTGTCCACCTGTGTCCCAAGGTCTCTTATCACACTTTCGGTGTTAAGTATACTACCACCTATGTTGTAGTTCATGGGTACAGAGTTTTTACCAAAGGGGATGACAATGTACTATTTAGCATTGAGCTTGAGGCCACGGCTTTGACACCAGGCATCTGTCTCAGTGAGGCCCTTTTGTAGGATGTACACATCGTTAGGAGTTTCGATTATGGCTCCTAGTTTGCAGTCATCTGTGAACTTGTTAGCCAAAGACCTTCTGTGTTAGCCTGTACTTCAGAGAAGTAGATACCAAACAGGAGAGGACCCAGGACTGAACCCTGTGGTACTCCATGTGTCACTGGTCTGAAGTTGGAGTTGGAGTCTGCTACTTTCACAGTGTGGGTTCTGTCAGTGAGCCAGTTGGCAACCCATCTTGTGACATAGGGATTTATACCTAGTTTAGTGAGTTTATCTATAATTCCAGAGTGGGGGATGGTGTCGAAAGCCTTGGCAAGATCTAGATAGGCTGTGTGAAACACCTTACCCTTGTCTACGGCTTTGGTGACTGCTTCAAAGAAGTCTGTCAGGTTTAGGAGACATGATCTGCCTTTTACAAACCCGAACTGGGTGGGATCCAGAGTTTGGAGATTACCAATGTCTTTGTTTATAAGTTCCATGATGATACATTCCATGGCCTTGCAGACCAGGCTCGTCAGGCTAACGGGGCAGTAGTTCCTGGGGTCCGTGGTGGCTCCCCCCTTGTGGAGTGGGATAACCATTGCTGTGCACCATTCAGCAGGCACAAAGCCGGAGGTGAGGCTATGATTGAACATGGTACTTAGGTGGGGTGCCAGTTTGTTCTGTAGTTCGTGTAGAAGGCAGCCTGGGATGTTGTCTGGTCCCAATGATGCTGTGTTCTTGGCTTTGGAGAGTGTGGTTTTTACCTGTGCAGCCGTGATTACAGGAACCTTGCATTCTTCCAGTATAGAGATGGGCTATTTAGGGAGTGAGAGGGGGGTAAAGTTAGCACTGAACCTATCTGCCAGGATGTTGGCAATATCAGTTGGGTCTGTATATTTAGTGCCATTGTGCTGTAACTCAGAGCAGATCTGAGTGTTGCCATTGAGATTCTTGACATAGCTATAGAATGCTTTGTGGTTGTCTTTAGAATCGGTGGTGATTTTATTTTCATAACTAGCTTTGGAGGATTTTATCAGGGATCGCAGCTTCTTACTGAGGCTGACCAGGGAGCTCCTCCACTCGTGGGATTTTAATCTCTTTTCAAGAGTTTCTTTCTTCTGTTGTACAGTTTGTTTATGGCAGGGGGCCACCAGACTGGTATAATATAAGAATGTCATTTGGTTTTGATAAATGTACAAAAGCAACCTTTAAAACAGGAAAGCTTCAGCACCAAGAAAACATCAACCTGGGGCAGGAATGTGATATAAAAGATGTTTAGCAAGAGGGAATCTGTAAATATCTGGGAAATGATGAAGGATCAACAATAAAACATGAACAGATGCAAATAAAACTGAGTAAGGAATATTATATCAGACTAAAAACAGAACAATGTCCAAGCTATAAAACAATTTGCTATTCCTGTCCTAACAGTTTTGGAGTGACTGACTGGCCCCAAAAGGTGTTGGATTGGCTAGACAGGAAAACAAGAAGGATGCTTCATGCTTATCAAATGATTTATAAAAATCATTGTATACCAAGACTATACATTTCCTGCTCTGAATGAGGTATGGGCATCCTTGAAATTGATTAACTGCACCAATCTGCAATCGTGGGACTGCATACATATCTGCTGATCTCACAAGACCCAAACATAGTGAAAGTTTTAAAACATGACAAGAATAAATCTAAGATGACTTCCCTGCCTAGTTTAGTAGAAGCATATCGGTGTGAAGCGGGAATGGAAATCAAACCAGAAGTAGATACAAATCAGGCAGCAAATGAATGTGCCAAAAAAACAAAATAAAGAATATAAGGTCAGATGAGAAGACAAGAAATGTGGAAAATGCACAAATATAGTTGTTAAGTACAGAAAACATTTGGAACAACCTCATGTTGATCAGGATCAAATGCAGTAATGGTTAAGTAGATGTGAATTTAAACCAAAAGACAAAAGGTTAAAATTGGTGGCTCAAGACAGTGGACTACCTACATTTTGGATTACAACATCTATTAAACATGTGGGAGAAACAGATAAATGTAGGTTTCGCAAAACAGAACTGGAAACAGTTGCACATCTTGTTGCTGAAGGAACCTCCTGTGAGGTTGTGATATACTAATGGCAGAAGGACTGTATACTGAAAGACATAATGTGTCAAGACTGTTGCACTTGGGATTATGCAAACGTAATACTGAAGTAGCTGTAAAACATTGGAAACTTGAGTCACAAAACATTATAGAAAATAATGACATTTGTATCACATGGGATCCCCCATTACCAACAGTTCAAAAACAGATTTGAGAAAACCAATATAGTAGTCCATGAAAAGAAGACAAAAGTAGCTTTGATCGCTGAAATTTACACCTAGTAACTAGACTACAATGCCTTACATATAGAGACACAGGATTTGCATGCAGAAATGAGCACAATGTGGAAAAAGGATACCCAGACAGTTCCAGTGGTAGTAGGAGCAACAAGTCTTATAAAAAGGAATTTACAGTCGTACTTAGATATGTTATCAATACATGTAACTCCTTACGAATTGCAGGAGGAGTCAATACTGGGCACATTGCGGGTTTCTGTGAAGAGCACTTCTGGCTAACATCAAAGATTGAAACAATACTAATTTTATGAACTTTAATCATTCTTTGACTTAGGAATAGGGTCCATTCCCGTCATGATATTAGAAACCAAAAGACTTGGAGAAATTAAAATGAAGAGAATTGGAAACAGTCACTCATCTTGTTGCTGGGCGTGATATACTAATGGTAGAAGGCCTGCATACTGAAAGGCATAATATGTGGAAACACTGTTGCACTGGAGACTGTGAAAATATTATAATATTGAAGTAGATGAGAAGCATTGGAGACATGAGCCACAAAGCATGATAGAAAATGATGGAAGCTTATATCACATGGGATCATCCATTACCAACAGATCAAAAGATAGATGCAAGTAGTAGTCCATGGAAAGAAGACAAAATGAGCACCGAGCATTGAAATTACAGTGATTACAGTGTCTCATGTAGAGAGACACAAAGTCAAAAATGCCAGGATTTTGCAGGCAGAAATGAGGGCAGTGTGGAATAAGATACCCAGACAGTTCAAATAGTAGTAGGAGCAATGAATCTAATAAAAAAGAATTTGCAGTCACATTTAGATATATTGCTGATACATGTATTTCTGCATGAATTGCAGGAGGGGTCAATTCTGGGTGTATTGTGGGTGCTGCAAAGAGCACTTTTGGCTAACACCAAAGATTGAAACAATACTAATTTCATGAACTTTAATTATACTTTGACTTTGGAATGGGTTCCATTCCCATCATGATATTAGAAACCCAAAAGACTTTTAGAAATTATAACGGAGGGCTCTTCATAGACATGACTAGGTCATTTGAAAATGTAAACCACAATCTCCTACTCTTTAAATTTAGTACGTTTAATTTTGAGAACCCAGCAAGAGGATGGATAAAAAGCTACCTACATGATACAGAATTCCAAATATATTCCAACAACGTCCTTTCTACTCAAGGTATCATTAATATAGGGGTCACTAAAATTATGTTCTTGGTTCATTGCTGCTCTCTCTATTAATGACATCACCACAGACCTCAAACACCTTAAATTTATCATGTACGCTAATGACATCCTCACCCCAGAATCTAGTCATAACCTACATATCCTCAAGAACAAACTTCAAACCACTTTTACAAAATTATGCATTTGGACCCAACAAAAACAGACTACTCATTAATACCCTAAAATCCAGCACTATGATCTTTGGCACATCAAAAAACATCCACATATCCCCACTTGTGCACAGCTGATCTAACTGGCAATGTTCTCCCTTTAGTCTTGGAACAAAAGTATCTAGGACTTTCTTTCAGCAAACATACTGATAACACCATAACCGAAGCCCTTATCCAACTGAAACTCCAACTCCAACAATCCACAAAGTCTTAGCCAAAAATGTATTAATACCCAAACTGGAATATGGACTTCCTTTTTAATAACATTCCACTCTAGTACAAATATTCAAAAACTATAAACATATATCAACAAAATATTCATATTTGTTTTCCTCGCTGACTACAAAACCCACCAATGCCATCTACTGCAAATGGCTCAGTCAGTCAGTGAAAGGGTAAATTTTCTTTTTACCTGTCTAATTTTCAAAATTCTCTAATCAAAGACACTGCCCAACACAGAGGTCTAAACTACAACGTGGACAACAAAGTTACTCCCGAAGAGATATGCCAATAATGCCACATACATAGTTAGACCTAGATTCAAAACCACTGCTGGTGAAACACCCTTTTCTAAATTGGCCCCAGCAGTATGGAATTATCTGCTTTCTGAAACCAGAAAGAAGGCACCCTAGACAAAATATTCAGAAAGCGAGCTTGTTCAAAGTAGCATCCTGTTCATGTTACAAAGAAAAATGGATGGTCTAAGCATATATTATATCAAGCAGGCCAGAAACTAATCCACTGGGTAGAGGGTATCATAGTAAATGTCTCTCCAAAAACTCTGTTCACTTTTTACCAGTAGGAGACTCTAAGGATTCACAGACAAGATATTTAGTTAAAAATTTAGTTAAAGACTCTATGCTCAGAAAGGTTGCAGATGACTGCAAACTGGGCGCCATAGTGAAACAAATACATCTGACACAGATATCAAGGGTCCTCACAGAAGGATAACAACTGGTGCCAGAGCCATGGCCTAGTTAAAATGCCAAAAAATGCATAGTCATACCCTTGGGAAAAAACAAGTTACCCCTAGCTACCAAATAGATATCCATCCACCACAGAAGAGAAAGAGTTAAGACCTGGGGACGGGAGGGTAGTAGTTATAGTTAGTCTGTCCAATTAGACACCCATGTAGCTTAGGAAGACCTCTACACCATCCACCTTATCTGCCCTCATTCAGGGAGAGGGATCTCAATCTAGGGTCTCCCTCTCTCCCATCACTCATCAGACCATCATGAGAGTGACCAATGATTGAGTAATGTATCCCATTCGAACACTTCAGCTGGAGAGGCCACAAAAGTTCCTCACCAAAAGATAAGGATAAACCAAAATCATCCTCTGTCTGCCCTGCTGCTCTATAGAACAGCTATTCTTATTCAGTCGCTATTCAGCAGGCATACAGGTGACCTTTGCAGAGCCATGTCAAACAAAGATTTATTGATGAATATGGCCTTGAAAAAAATGAAAGATCCATCAGAGCCACAAGCGCGGCACTTAAACCGGGCCACAGGGTTAAAATTCAAACCCCGGGAGGATTCATCACCAAGACTCCCCATGCTGTGGGTGTAAAACTCCGGGTATATGAGGCAGAGACACCCTGGCCCTGGCCTTGTTGAAAGAAATCCCAACCAATGGATGGGAGATCGCCCAAGGGATTACCTGAACCTCAGTACCACAGAGAGCTAGACAAAAGGGCAGTAAGAAAGCCACACTAACAAATACTTTAAGGCACAAAAGCCACAAAAGTATGTAAATGCCCTTGGGCAGATAGCCTAGCGAATAATAGCCTTCTAAGTATGCTGACATGTTCTTCAAATGTGTAAATGCCAATGATAGTGCCATTAACAGTCAGCTCTTTCCCTTAAAGAGAACATAGCTATGGCTAGGGCTGTCTGTGGAAAAATTCATCAGAATCTTAGATAAATTCTAAAAAAAAGTCCTCTGGAGTATAGCTGCTGTCATTCAGTACAGAGAAGGTGAAAAACATGCATATATGATACAAGATCATAGACCAAACACAAATTGGCTTACATATTACAGTACTGAAAACAGAGGACCTGTCATAAGTCAGTCATCCGGACATCTACATAATGTAATAAGCTGCAGTGGTTTAGCACAACATTTCATAGTTGAATGCTAATATGGGATATTGGCAACCTTGGCTTTGTGGTGATGTACCTGAATTCTAGGATAGATAGGAGATGAGTAAGTGGCACAGGAGAAAGAAAGGGCAAAGAAAGGTGCCACGTTGGCTTCACTTAATAAAATCATACTTTGAGATAATGGTTAAACCATATGTTTGTCTAGGTTTGTGGAACAAACTACTGAAAAGGAATAGGACTAGTAAGAATCGAGAAAATTTTAAGATGAATCTTGATGGTTATATGGTGAGTGAATATGTACCTCTGAATCAGTGACAACTAAGCTTCTTGACTACCATGTACAATATTCTTTGGTGTTTTTTTCTGTGACAGCATGACTTCTGATCTATGAAATATGCCCCTACAGTGAGAAATAGAATCTAGTAGCACAGAGTAAATGGGCTATATATCATACCCATGTACTGGGAGAAGCATAGTAGAATGGGGGAAGCTCTGGTTGTTCTGCTGAAACAAGTACAATGCATCTGTCTGTGATGCTGACAACATGGATTTTGGAACAAGCCCAGGTACTAGTAGGTGCTATTAGCATGGACATAAAGTGAACAGCTTCAGTCTGGATAACTGGATGGCGCAGTGGTGCAGTTGTAGCATTGTCACCTCACAGCAAGAGGTTGTTTCACTGGTTCAATTCTCGGCTGGGGTAACTTCTGTGTGGAGTCTGCATGTCCTCCCTGCATTCGTGTGGGTTTCCTCTGGGTGCACCGGTTTCTTCCCATGTTAAAAAGACATACATCTCGAGCGTTTTTCCCTGGGCCTCCGCTGAAAATTGGCTTTGTTCCAAGTCGGACTTAAACCAGTTAACAAATGTTAAATAAATACAATAAAATTGACAGTATAAAGTCGCTTGCCTAACATCACCACAAGCAAGATGGTGTACTCGTCCTACCTGACCTTCTACTGGGAAGTTAGTGAGAAACCTTTACTACCCACATTATTAATGAAAAGTATTACTTTTCTGACACTGTTTCTGAAAGCATTTACTGTATATAACACTATTATGGATGCAGGATGTTCAGATAAAGACACAGTTTAAAAGTTATTTTGCCATGAATGACCATCACTGAATGCCTGCTGTGCCACCTTGGATGGTTACTGTATGTAGAGGAAAAATGGGATCACTCCCTTTCTGAGTTGGTAGATACAGACTAGTCACCCTGATTTGCATGTGGAAGGGGGTGTTCCATTGAAAGCACTATGTTAGAGCATAATGGTCCCGGTCCCAGTCCCAGTTCCAGAGGAAAACCAGAATGTCCCAAGATAGTTCAGCATGGTCTAACTGCGTCTTATTAGGAGGAGTTAATGAAGACAGAACAGACAAACTGAAAACTACTCTAAAAAAAAGCAGAGTTTAAGAATTAATCTCAGAGGGTTTAAATGGATTCCAGATGTTGAAATTTGCCTGTGTGCGGCTGTCTAGTAAGTAGGGTAAGAGACACAGAAAGTGCTACAGACAATGACTGAAATGCAAGTGAAGTGTACTTTTAAATGCCAACACCCCTTCTTGAAACGCACACCAACAGAAGCCGATAAAGCAAACTGTAAACTGATCCCAGGCAACACATTCTGAATAGTTAAGAAATGGGGTCTATATTATGTCCGCGAAAGACGTATTCATTGAATACATCTTCCACAAAAAACAACTGAAGAAAATCACTTCAGTGAACCATGGAAGTTTTCCCACAGTTTGCAAACACTTGCCCACCAACCATCTGGAGCACACAATGGACCAACTCAAATCTATCCAAGTGGGGGGGCTCCCCCCCCCTCCCTAACTATATACACTAACTCCGAGCTCACACTATAGTGGGGAAAAGGGCAAGTTTAGGTTGGTGGGCAAGTGTTTGCGAACTGTGGGAAAACTTCCGCAGTTTGCTGAAGTGATTTCTATCAGCTGTTGTTCACGGAAGATGTATTCGATGAATATGTCTTTCATGGACATATTATAAACCCAAGAAATGCAGGATTAATTGAATTGTACATACTATTATAGCAAAACAATAATCAAAATATAAAAGGAGCATGTTCATACACCAGAAAGGTATAGAAAAGGTTAAGAGTGGTGATCTCCTTGGACTCAGGGAAGACAGGAACAATAACATGCATAACTGTGAAATGACTGGTGGAGTATTCAAGATGTTAAAAAAGTGGGTATTTTTTAATCCCTTACCAGACCTACCCATTGCTTCCTCTACTTTAACCAAGTAGGTCATTCATGCCATCAAGGGTGAGTCCAGGTATCTTCAGGGTAGGTGGGAGTTGTACAACCTATTTCTTCTCTGTCGGGGGGGGGGGGCATCATCAGCCCATTCCTTCCCCATGGTGAGAGCAGGGTGATAGGGATTGGGCCATATGTGAGTGAGGGGGGGGGGGTACCAGTGTGGGAATCTGCACAGGTCACCAGACAGTTATCCCTCCCCCAGTGAAGCACCTCAGTCCTTTGTTGTAGCTCTCCAGGTTCCACTACTGGTGTCTGTACAGGGATTGTGCCTTTGTATACTTTCTTAGCTATGTGCTAATGCACGTGTGGCACATGGTCACAGCTATGTGTGCCATAGGTTCAATACCTAGTGTTCCCAGGAGGTGTTACCCAAGTGGCAAATGAGATTTGCCTCCCTCCTCCCTCACCCCAGGATGGGCTGGCTGGCAACAGTCATCCATTTCCTTCTTCCCCTTCCATCTCCATCAGATGCCAGAACCATGTGTTTGTCTGGCCTCCAGTCACTGGAGCTGGCTTGAGAAACTGCTGCTTTTTACAGCAGAATAATGGCAGGGTTGATCCAGTACTAGTCACTAACAAACAAATAAAAGATATAAAAATTATGGGAACACAAAAAAGAAAAACTGGGAGACCCAATAAGCATTAAATAAATGTAACTTCCAAGGACTCAGAAAAGAGTAGACAGACTGCATAGCCTTTGTTTTCCTTGTGGCTAGCTTCATACCTGGCAACTGTCTAGAATCAGCCATTAAGTGTACTGATTGCTCATCCCTGTAGACGGTATTTCATATAGCATTATATTCTTACTGAAAAGTAAACTTTCTAACTACCCTTAACCACACACAGCCTTATCACTCTGTTATCTCCTGGACTTAGTTATTCCATGGTGCAAATACACACACGAGTTTAGAAGATAGCACATTTCTTGGTCTTGATCCTCACTTCTGACTAACAAGTCTCCCTTATTTATGTGACTTTTTTGCTTATGCTTACACTACAAGTGAACTCCGCTTCCACGGATGCCATCCCTGGTTTGTAAAACTACACACTGCTTTCAGCAAGTGAAGGTGACATGGTCCTTCCCATGGACTGACTGCTGCCCTCCCCCAAGGCTAGGTAAGCTGCCATTAGCTTCTCTAGTCATACCTCCCGGTGTCAGCTCATAAGCTATTTACTGAACTCAGGTTATCTGTGACATAGTCAGGGCTAGGCAAAAGAAATGACAGGACCAATTTTGTATAAATTATCAGTTTTACATATACGATGGATCACAGACAGCCTACATTCCAGATGGTGTTGCATTTCACTTATTTTTGCTTTTCCCACCCTTCTGATATGCGCCTTAGTCAGCAAGATACACACAGCTTTTCCCAGAGTGGACAAGCATCTGGTAGGTGGTTAAGCCTTTATTCTTTTGCATGTTATCAAATATTTTGGATACAATCCTGAGTGGCAATGGAGTGGCAGGCTTAGTGCTATTAGTGAAAGGGCAACTGCTGAAGAAAGTGCACACTTTTATTTAGTAATGTTTTAACTGTTTTTTTTTTCTTTAGGAAATATGCTCCATCATTCATCTTCTTCTGTCTGTTTTTTTACTACAGTATATGATTAACAGTATGAACAAAATCCATACCCATACAAAGGAGAGCACTAAATATGCGCATTTCTCTTTATAACAGATCAAGAATGTAACAAAAGTACTATACACATAAATACATGACATTATTGTCACATTTAAGTGAATATATTTGCTTATAGCAACCACTTAATGCATTAATGGTATACAATCCTTTGTCTCATAGAAAATAAACTACATTTACAAAAATGTATAAATCCTGATAAATACATAAAGATTAACAATTTACATTTTTACTGGCTTACATAGTAAGATAACAGAATGTGCCATATACTGCTTTGATTACATATTAAATATAACAATAAGGCATCACCTCTGGCTCATGCAGGGCCTTGTAAAATTTCCCTCTTCATTTACACATATGGAATATTTACAAGAATTTTATAGACTTTCAAGTAGTATAAAGCCATTTTGTTTGTCATTAACCAGCCATCCACAGAAAAAAGGAACAAAGATAGTGGGAAGTGCTGTTGAAGGTCCCATTCCTAGACAAAACATGGAAACCAACCCAAAGAGAGCTGTAGCAATAACACTTCTGTTGTCACGGATGATCATCTTTATTGTTTCACAGAACTGAAATACAAAAATAAGATAGTTAAAACTTTCATCCTTTTCTAAAATAGAAAATAAATCACTGTATAGCAGATGCTTTCATTAAATACACAGCACTATACCTGTATGAAAGCAAATTCCTAAGATGAGGCTTCTACTATTCACAACCACAACAATTAGGTGCAAATAACATCAGTAAAAGTAGGTACACACACAGCCTAATTTACTACACAAGTCACTGTGCTTCCCTAGAGTGCAGCATAGCAGGAAATACTTCCAGGAAAAAAACGTTAATATTTTACCTAGCTACTGACTTCAATATAACTATTATGGTGAACATACAGTGCTAATGGCGTCAAGTAGCAAACAACCTCAAAATTTACTGCATGCTGCTGTTCACTTGGATCATATTTTCCAGCACAGTACCTGTGCTTTATTGGGCAAAAACTGCCTATTTCACATTAAAAATATTTGGTTCAACAGCCATCGATGTGGAAATGCAAATAATTCTGCAGTTCATCCTTATTACAGTTATAGTAACAACACTTAAATAGTGTTTTTACAAAGTTTTATTCCATGCCAAGGCTTCAAGAAATGACTTGTTTTACTGTAAGCACTCTTAACTGATTTGATATTTACTTTGCAGCAACCCTTACCCTTAACAATGAGCCATATGGGACTGTTTTCCATACACTGTGTAGCATACAGATCAGACAAAGCTGCAGAGCCCCCGAAAGCTAGCAACTCTGGTCTAGCACACCAAAGCCTTTTCTTCAGTAAGTGTAGTGAATGCTGATTTATACTACCCCCTTCCTTTTTGCTGAACACCTTTTAAAATGTATAAACCATGCTTCATGTGCCACACATTCCCTGTGAAAAAGGCACTTCCCATAAACCATGTGGTTTACCACGTGCTACTGTCCCTCTCAGGAATATGGCTTTTTGTGATAAGCAGGGCTCCTTTTAATTCTGTCCACATGCTCCATGCCATTCTGGAGCGACTACATCTGGCTCAAATTATACTGGTGCCCTAGGAACACCAAACAGACGCTAAGAGATAAGTGGGTGAGTATAGGCCTGCATCTATGTGCATTCATCTGTAGAACATTGACTTAACTTCTCTCTGCCATTATCACACTCATCACAACATCCACACCATGAGCTTCAGTTGTTACTTATTTTGAATTTTGTACAGAAGGATGTGAAGGTGTTTGCTAACATCTGTCTTTATTTTCTTATATCCTCAATAAGGCTCATATAAATTCATAAAGCCAATGATATTCAAATACATTTCTTGTGCTTTACAAAACAAGCTGGTAATCTGCTCACACATTCAGTACTGTTCATGCTATATGCTTCAGTCAGTATTTACTATATTTATAACAAAATACACTTCTGTGGTACTGACAATTGTGGTCAGCATTTACTATATTTATAACAAGATACAATTCTGTGGTACTGACCACTGTAGTCAGCATTTACTATATTTATAATAAAATACAATTCTGTGGTACTGACCATTGTGAGTGTACAGAAGTATACAGCCACCCTAGTCTAAAACTGTAAGGTATTACAGTACTGTTGCCATTAAGAATATATAGAGATGTCCTAACTCTGCAGGGTACTGGTCACATCAATGGCTCATGCTTCTACTACTTGGTGGACTCTGATGGCAAGACAGCCAAAGGAACAAGTCAATCTGTTGGGGAAAGACTCGATGGTCATGGGAGCAGCCAATAATTTGCATGGAAAGTTTTGTACAGATCATTGGGTAATCTTGGACAACTCCATCACTGTCTTTTTTAAACTTTTATTAAATTCCTGTGCTGTAGACAGTGGCAGATGTTCACATACAATAACAGCAAAGAAAACAAACCACAGATAAACTGATTCTTCTAGTAGAACAGTGGGGATTGGGATTACCCAATATGAAGGGATATTTCAGAGCTACACAGTTAAGACTCATATACATTACACAAGCAGAAAACTATAATTCAGAGAGGAAAGTGATGATGATGATGAAACACGAGGGAAGCTCAAGAAACAAGGAGAGATGGGATTTTGGATGCGGGCCTTTAAGAAGAATAACAACAATCATGCAGAATATTATACTCAAAGTAGCAGAAAGTATTCCAAGAACTAAACCAAAAAGGGAATGGAGAAAGGAGATTCTGCTGATAGGGATGACTGCAGTTAGGGATATAGACAATAGGCAAGAGACGGCTGGAATTTAGGGAAACTAGAATGGGAAGATGTCAGGAATTTATTTGGACTGCAGGTTAGAGATTGCCTTCCCTATCAGGGATTGATATCAGAGTATAGGCAAAGAGAAAGAAATTGGGAGATCCTAAATGAAAGACCAGTACTGGTAGAGTTTTAACAGAAACTAGAACATAAACTGCCATTAAAAAAAGGAATAATTAGTAAAGCATATAAAGTACTGCATGGTAACTATAAGAATTAATCAGAGGAGGCTAGAAAGGATTGAAGAGAGAGATTGGATAAGTAATTCACAAAGAAACAATGGGAGGATATATATATGTCTCCCAAATATGTAATAAAATCTAGATGATTTAGTACTTTTGCCTGAAAATGTTTATATAAACATTTTTATGCACCAAGTAGACTCCAGAGAATTTTTCTTCAGGCAGACAGTAAATGTTGGAGGTGTGAAGGGGAAGAGAGAGTTAATTGTCAACATATTTTCTGGGAGTGCAGTAAATTGGCGGACTTTAAGAATTCCCTGCGGAATGCACCATCAGAGATGCTGAGTGGGCAGATTGTTCTGACGAGGGAGAGGATTTTTCTGAGCTACGATACAGAATTGGAATTGCCTAGACATGGTAAGCCCTTGCTGTCTAATAATGGTGTCTGTCAAAAAAATAACTACTAGAAAATGGAAATTAAAATCTAAACCAACTATACTGGAAGTAGTGAATATAGTAACAAAAGATAAAACAACTGGAACTAAGATCATTAGAAAAAGGTAGGAGCAAACTACAAAGGAAAAACATGGGAATTGTGGGAACAATACATACAAGAGCGGAATGAGGTCTAAACGGTGGCAGGACTTAAATGAGCTATGTAATGTTTGAGTGAGAAAGATTGGGTAGATTATAAGTGATGTATAATGTTTGCAACTGTGAGTGTCTCAGTATGGTTTGTGATGTAAAATGCTTGCAACTAGGATTGCATCCGTTTGGCTTGTTTTCATTTATATAAATGTATGATTGCCTGTGTAGTAAGTGTTTAATAAAGATGTTTCTTGTTTATAAAAAAAAAAGGCAGGAATTGAATAATTTATGTAATATTGCTTAGGTTGTATGATATATAACAATATATCTGAAGTATAATGATTGTCATGTTAATATAGTTGGATTACTTTCATATTAATGGAAATTTGCCTATGTCACAAGTGATAATTCAATAAAGGCGTTTGAAAAAAAAAACAAAACACAGCAAACATTTTTCATTTTCATGCATTATACATATATGTTCATAGGTGCAGAGTTATATACTAAACTAATGACCACCAAGACCATTATAAGGCTAGCCATGCAATCCAAACCAGTTGTGTCCCTATGTTTCATGGCTGTTTATTAGGAGAGAGAATGTTAGTTAGGAAGTTTCTAGAGGTTATGTGGAGGGGGTTATATTAGTTTGGGCATTACGGTTTGCCCCTATCAGTCACATGGGGACCAGACCCAGGATGAATTTGTGATTTCTCATCCATTGGTCAAGGCTAAGCTTAAATAGAGCTAGGGATGGACTCTGCTTCACATGGATAGGAAGCCTGTTCCAGAACATAGGGATCCCCTGAGACACATATCTGCCTTGCCAAAATGTGTTACTTATGTCACAAGCAAAATTTAAATCTTTGGATATAGTGGTTCGGATGCTGTTTGTTTTGCAGATGTGCAAAAGGTCCGTCAGAGCTTGAGCTGAGGATGCCTTGTATGCCAGGCATAAGTTGCCTCTTAAGTAACCTATAGGATACAGAGTACAGAGATAAGTCTTTAAAGAGATCTACATAGGACAATGTGCTTATACCCTGAATTATCCTGGTAAGTAACCTTTGTAGGTGTTCCAACTGTTGCATATGTCTGGTCAGGTACATGCGGAAGGGGGCATTATACTCGGTGATGGGTCTGAAGGGCCAAAGAAAGTGACACTATGACTTCCTTGGATCTGGATGCCATACCCTTACTTATAAGTTGGGTGACATAGAATTATTTTCTTACTACCTTTGCCATATGTTGGTCAAAGGCCAGATTACTGTCTACATACGTTGACACAAAGGCAAACAAGAACTTCCAGTAACAGGGTTTTATATATGTTCCCAGATTGCTGACTATTGGGACAGCCTTTAGAGGTGTCTTACCAATGGAGTAATTAGTCTGGGTAGCAGCAGTTTTCCCAGAAGGCACTATAAAGCATTTCTTGACATTGAGCTTTAGTCCGCAACTTTGGCACCAGTCATTTGTCCGTGTCAGACACTCTTGTAAGGTCTTTGTGTCATGGGGGGAATCTTTGATGGCTCCCAGTTTGTAGTCATCTGTGAACTTGGTCAGCCAAAGGCCCTTGACATTAGCCTTTACCTCCAAGAAGTATGCCAACTAGGAGAGATCCCAGCATGGAGCCCTGAGGTACCCCACTGGTGACCAGGCTCGTAGTGGAGGTGGTCTCACCAATCTTGACTTCCTGGATTCTGTCTGAAAGACAGCTGACAATCCAGTGAGTTATGTAGGGGTTTACGTCCAGTTCAGTGAGTTTGTCAACTATACCCGAGTGGGGTATTATATCAAATGCCTTGGCTAGGTCCAGGTAGGTGGTATGCACTGTTTTCCCCTCATCTATTGCATTGGTGACCTTCTCAAAGAAGTCCAGCAGGTTTAGTAGGCATCATCGTCCCTTGACAAAGCCAAACTGAGTTAGGTCCAGTGTCTGAAGGTTGCCTAGGTCTTTGATGATCAATTCCATGATAATTCATTCAATGGATTTACATATTAGAGTAGTCAAGACTAATAGGTTTGTAGTTTCTGGGGTTGGTTGACGGCCCACCCTTGTGAAATATGATAACCGTTGCAGTCCTCCATTCTTGTGGTGCAAAACCTGTTTTGAGGCCATAGCTGAAAACTGACTCAAGTGGCCCTGATAGGTCATGTTTCCCACTATTTAGGAGGCATTTTGGGATATTGTTGGGACCCACAGAGGCTGTGTTTTTTGCCTTAGTGAGCACTGCTATGCCCTGCTCCCCTAGTAGGGGGTGGGGGTATGCCATCACTTAACATGGTGTACTTTGCTTTGAAATAGTTCCTAACTGTTACAGGGTTTGCTGGGGTTACCAAGTTGATTTTTATTTTGAAGGCTTTGTGATCCAGCCTCACCAGTGAGGATGGGACACTTTTTTTTTTTGGGGGGGTGCATCTCTCTCTCTCTCTCTTACATATTGGTGAGTACCAGATCCAGTAGGTTTGAACTACTGGTGGGTGTGTGCACTATTTGGTCAAGAATATACATGTTAATAAAGTCCAGGAATTATAGTGCCTGCAAGTATGCGGCAGTGTATGTATGTTTCCCAGTCTGTAGAGGGGTAATTAAAGTCTCCTATATATAGGGTGTGCTTGGTTTAATGGTGAGTGTCTCCAGTAGGTCTAGGTACAAGCCATGGGACTCTAGGGACATAGACGGTGACCTATAGCTTGTTAGGATATGGTATGGGACTTTGGCTGTGATGATTTGCACATGGTAGAGTTATGCTTGTTGCTAAAATAGAGACTGCTCCACCTTCTTCCCTGTCTGTGCATCTGATGGTCTAAACGTGTGGAAGGCACTGAAGCCTTGCATTACCAGAATACTTTCTGCAGATTTAAACCATGTCTTAGTAAAGGCTCAGAGGCCTATATTCTCCAGAGTGAGAAGAGCTTGTTGGGTATGGAGTTTCTTGTTTAATTTCCTAGTACTGAGCAGTAACATCTTTAGGTTTCTTTGGGATTTATTTGCTACATCATTAGGTTTGTTAATTTTGCATTGCCTAAAGAAAGCTCTGAGGGTTGGATAAAGTGTTAACTAATATTCAGATGCCTAGGGAAGACAGGTGTAGACCATCCTTTACAAAGTAAAGTGGTCTATTAACCATGTCCTCCCCTAATGACAAATACTTCCCCTGGAAAGACACCAAAAACTAAGCCAATTATTAAAGTTAGTCGTCTTTCGATCATACTGTGGCATCATGCTTGATGAAGGTAGAATGCTGCTCAGTGCAAGGCACATACCTGCCTGAGACACATTCAGAGAGATCAATAATCTCTCTTCATATAGTCCAGTTAAATACATCTCAGGTCGTTCATACCCACATGTACTGACAGAATCATACTGCTACCTATGGTGAAGTAAAGTAGAAATTGTGCATGTACATTTCTTGCATACTGTATTTGTTTTTTTTAAGGATTAAATGGTTGGCTGTACATGTAAGTAATATACATCTGCTCAATGAAAATATCCTTCTAACATAATAAATGTATATAGTATATAAGACATGCATACTTTTGTTTACACTGCTGACACAGTTGGCAATACCATTTTCTGCAATCCATAGGTTTGAACCTTCTACACAAAATTAAGTTGATAGCCTTTCATTCACTGCCAATAACCATTCATAGTTTAGATGTTATTATAGACCATAAAGCATACAATTATCCTAAGGGCATGAAAGACAGCTAACATTTAACTAAAGTAGTACATCTATATGTTTAATGCTTTTACTCAGGAGCCAATCTCTAGTCATTCTGTGATTAAACTGGAAGAGGCATATTATGTACTGACAATCTGTTTTTGTGGAACCCACAGAAACAGCTCTAAACTAAATCAAAACAAAGCATGAAAGTATAAAGTGTGGGACTGGCATCTTTGATCTGTATATGTGAAAAAAAAAACATTCTTCTAAAATAGCAGATTGCAATGTCAGGCAATACTACATACAGTGCAACTGAAGTACAGAAGTGAAAATGTATTTTAATTCAACCAAAATATAGAATGATATGAATGTGTTGGCAGGAAGCCTATAAATAAGCAAACAGAATGCCCATAGTTCTGATTACATAGTTATAAGAAAATGTATACGGGAGTAATATGTTCATTTTTGTCACATTTACTGAATGTACAAAGGGAGTAGTAGCATAGCTGTTCATTCATGTCATATCTACTGAATGTACAAAGGGAGCAGTAGTGTAGCCATTTATTTTTGTCACATTTACTGAATGTACAAAGGGAGAGTAGCATAGCTGTTCATTCATATCTACTGAATGTACAAAGGGAGCAGTAGCATAGCTGTTCATTTTTGTCACACTTACTGAAATTACAAAGGGTGTAGTAGCATAGCATTAACTTTGCTGCTACAGTCCAATGAGTATAGGACAATAGGCTCCCTGCATATATTTGAGTACTGCTTAATAAATACAAAACACGTGACTTTTGAAGAGAACTCAAGATGAGCCTACTTCCTTGAACATTTAGATGTAAGTGTGGGTATAGAATTGCTCTAATGGGCAGTGCTGGGTGGGGATTGGGGGGGTGCTATCTCTGTGTCCCATAAGTAGCTATCTCTTTGCACCCTCAGATACACTCTGGGCAGTCTGACACTTGGGGCAGGAGGCCAAAACTTGTTTTCTTGACAGGCCCTGCAATGTTTCTGTAATACATTCCACTCTTGTGCTGATATCTGCTGTTGCCCAGAACTGTTTCTGGAGTTAAGCTACGGTACTGACCCCAAGTCGAAGGTTTCTTCAGTAATCTCACAACCAAGAATTATCAGCATTTGTCAACCTTTGCTGACAGATTGCTGGCTGCAGCTTTGAAGTTCAGACCATATACTGCAGTTGCACCATGTTGTTATCACCTTTCTTGAAATATAGATAAAACACTCTGTTTATCATACAGACAACTATCACTGACATTTCACCAGTCACTGAATGGTTTTAATGAAAGCAAAGTACAAAAGTAAGTGGCAAAAGTGTTTCAGTAATATTACTTTATTCAGCTAGGCCATCGAGAAAAAGTGCATTTTTCAACTGTTTTTTTTTTGGGGGGGGGATGGGGGGACGGTGAGGGTACAACAAAAATCCTGCACAGTAAAACTTTATGAGTAACAAATTTTGGTATGCATCATATACTGTGTATGAAAATGCTAAACTGGGACCAGTGCCTTGCTCTAGTTAGCAAATTAAAAGAAATTAAACAAATAAATAAGGCACACTATCCAGGTTATGTGACCTGTTTGGAATTACACATTTGGCATGGTCAACTGAATATACTAGATTCATTTCCAGCTCAGCAATCTGATCTGTGGGATATGAAAAAGATCTCCAATTTAAAGATGACATTGTGTATAGAATTTACTAGTATGCAAAGTATGTGGTAGGCTTACCTGAAATGGTTCCTTGTGGGGATATCCAAGGCAAACTCAGATTCTGACAAGCTTAATTTTTGGTGCTACTTTATCAACTGATATTAGTTTACTTATCCATTTGTTTATCAGGTGGGAAGACTGGCTCTCAAGCCCTTTTCTGCTAAGACCTGTCCCCCAGTGGAGTAACAACACATATAGTACAGTGCAGACTACAACATTAAGGACATTACAGAAATAGTTGTAATAGTACTGCAGAATATAAACTATCAAAGCATACATTTATTAGAAAGAAAAGTTCAGCACTGAATTACTTTTCCAAAAGCAATTAATAACTGATAAACATATACAGCCAAGCAAACTGTTGATTTAATTAACAGTCTAATTATTAAACAAGTACATTAAAATACTGACAAATATCAACAGCTAATCTAAACAGGTGGTAAATTTTCAAGATTGTGTATTGTTAAACAAGCATGAACAAACTGCTGTTTTAAATAGATGGTTGGGTTTTCAGAATCTATTCAAAGTATCTGGCAAAGGGAAGTGCAAAGGCAGAAGGGTCACTTGTAAAAATTCAGAAGTGCCACAGACTATGCCATGTAATTAGACTGTTAGAATGCAAATGGGATACTGAGGAAGCAGGCAGTGTATCTTGAGAAAGGCATGGAATGCTGCCAACTAACTGACTTCTTTAAACCCTCAAGGTGCATAAACTTTAAATTAGTTATTTATAGTTGGATATGGACGACCTGTTTCTATGGAGCTGTATTGGGGATGGTAGATGATTGTTGCAGTTTATGACGGGGTAGACTGTACTGTGGTGTAGATGCCACTTCTGTGGGAATTTTCACCTTTCTGTGATAGTGCTTAGTGGTTTTCCACTTGTTTGCCTTTATTCACTCATTGTAGAGCTTAGAGTTTCTCATTTTTCAGACAAAGATGTACATTTAGTTTATTTTAAAACCCATTCACATGTGTAGTACAAATGTACATTTTCATGCATGTTGCTTGGGATAGATCCCTGGATAATATATTATCAAGGTTTTGTACTTGGGATAGCAACATTGAAAGAGGTGTCATGGTATAATTAGTTAGTTATTAAGATAATTTGAAAAGAAACTGGCATTTTGACTTTTACAATCAATGCTGTTTAGTCCACTAAAGAAACTTGAATAACTTCCTCTTTCATTTAGCATTATTAGTATGGATGGCATCAATAACCCCACCTCTCAACTGTCTAGGATTTTGCTGAATGGCTATATTTTTGCCCCTGTTCTGCATATAATTTGTTGTTTTCTGACAAATCACTAAGGATTAATGTCACTAAACAGTGGCAGATGTTGGAGTCTCAAACTTCATATCCTTCAGAAAAATGCATGTTAATGCAAAACATGTTAATATAGCAACTTTATAAAACAGCAATTTTAAAATTTGTCCCTGATTTTGGTCCTTTGCCCCCCCATTATTTTTGTCTTTGTCTAGAATTCTTATGTGAAGACATGGGTGGGAGGCTGGTATAATAGTTAAGGTATTTACCTTACAGACAGAAGGTGCAAGTTTTGATTCTTACATGGAGTAATTAGCTAAGCTTAAAATGGCCCACAAGGGCAGTTAGCCTAGTACTAATCCATGAATCTACAAGACTGAAGCATATGCCCTCTTTTCACATATGTGCTCAAGCAGTTGTTAAGTTTAGGCAAAATAATAACTTGGAATTAGGCCTAATGTATGATGTGGTGTTGTTGCACACAAAAACACCATGCTGCTGTGATCAAGATTAACTGCAATAGTAGGTTTCACAGGTAAATGCTGTACTGAGTGGTAAGACAAAGATTGCTGCCACACAACAGACACCTTTACAAAAGGCCTGTGCCTCTGTGTAGGTCAAGTGTTGCACGGTCCATGGTATTTGTGGTCCTTTTCTAAGAAATAGCTTATGAGAGTTTACTTATTGTAGACTACCAGTCAAATTATCTAGAGTTTGGTCTGTTACTGGATGAATTAGCAAAACAAGTGACTTCAAACAGTAAACTTAGCTTTGCAAGACATGGGACAGTAATAATGACTACAGTTCAACTGTCGAAAGTTCAATAAATTAGCAGCAGACTATAGTTTTGAGCATGTAACCACCGTTCTGCTTTTCCTGCAGTCTAATAGCTCGGGGGAGTGCAAACTTTTAAAAAGCCATTGAAAAAGCTGCGGAGTAAGACGGAAACCCACTTCTTGCTCTTTTTATCTACAGATCATCGGCTCAGGAAAGTATGTCTTTCCAATGTGAATTGGAGAATAAGAAATAGGCTACCTTTAGCTTGTGCATTTGGCAGACAGAATTGAGGTACAATTTCCAAAGTGTAACAAAGCCAGTTGAGTAAGCAGCAGAACTTCCAGGTCCTCGGTCCTATCAGTACAAGATGGCTGGGTCCATTTTAGAGTAGGCGAGCAAGAGGGACTGACAATCAAGGTAATCTGTGAGGTTATAACCAGATTATACTAACAGACTATGACAATGCTTTGAGGAAGAACAGACAGCATTTGCTTAAGGTTCCATTTGTTAAAACCTAGGAAAATACCACTAACCATGGTGATTTACCAAGCAGGCATTTTAGTCAGCAGCAAGAAAAACAAGAATTCTATAAACAAGATGTGTGGTCATACTGAAACAGATTGTGGTATTGTTAATTAATCTCATATAACACTAGAACACAAAATGCAATAAATGGTTTATTTGTAAACATAAGAACAAATGAATGAATAATGTTGCTTAAAGCTGTTTGTACTTCATAGTAAATATCAAAGATTCATTAAATCCTCTTAGAATACACTAACAGTACAGATCTCAAGTGCTGTGGCCCCAGCACTTTGCATTTCAAAAAGAGATATATTGATGGAGGCCACCAGAGGGCAGCATTACATTACACTCTGTGTAGTATAAACATCATGGTGTTTGTTTATTTTCTTTCTTTCGGCTTTTCCCGGTTAGGGGTCGCCACAGCGGAACTCCGGCCCGCTAATGATTGGCAGTAGAGTTTTACGTGTTGGCTTGCCGGGCCTAACGCACAACCTTCAACGAAGGAACGCCCATTCACGCATGTCACCACACAGAAGACGCTCTAATTGAGAATTGAACAGGCAACGTCTAATTGTGAGGTGACAACGCTACCGCAGCACCACCACCGCAGTATAAACATCATGCATAGCTGGCCTTAGGCATAGGCCAACTAGGCGGCCGCCTAGGGTGCCGGTTTAGTAGGGGCACCTTTCCAGTATTTATTTGATGTAGGTAGACTAGGATGGGGGCACTGGGTGGTGGGGCGCCGTGGAGCCCATTTGCCTAGGGCACCAGTTGACCTAAGGCCGCTCCTGACATCATGGTGTACGGTTTCATAATACACTGGTTTACTAACTGGCTTCACTGTTGACACTTGCTGCCAGTAAGAGCTTACAATACTTTTCAGAGTGTAGCTTTAACAAACATTCCTAAACAACATCTTCATCAGCGCTTTAATCAGAATACTTACTACACTGTACGCAATTGCTCTTTGAGGCAACATTTTTGCGGTCATCAATTGGTATACTTTTGAAAATTACATTATCTATTTGCAAATACTTTTAAAGATCTATGCTGACTACATTGATATGTCCATGAATGATTAATGACAACAGACAGCACCATACCTCTCAGCCCCTTAGTGCATGAAATCTGGACAAAGCCTAAAATAATGAGGGGGGGGGGTCAAAGACAGCAAAATAGGGGCAGCTATATTTGTTTTAATTTTTACTGGGTACCGACTTTTAGGTCACTTTGCATACATACATACTGTACCCTTTTGATAAAGAGAACCATACAAACTGTGTGTGTGTGTGTGTGTGTGTATCCTGTGATGGACTGGCATTCCATCTAGTAGTAATTTTTTTGCTATGCACTCACTGAACGCCAGGAAAGACTTTGACTGAACCATGACTTTGAATTTGATAAAGTGGGTAAAAGAAAATGAACAATTGAAGGAAAAAAATAAAACAGAAATACTGCCACAATGAAGAACAGCCTGTGCTCATTCTGCAAACTCCGAACGGCTGTGTGAAAAGTTTTGCTTATATTCAATTACAAAGCAAAATTACAAAACACACACTTCCCTCCAAAACTCAGTCCCATTATTGTGACATTGGAGGCGTTCAGATCTTCAATGTCAAATCCCTGTTTTGACACATTGGTGGTTAAACAATCCACTAGTATAAAATGAAGAACACTAGCATTTCTAATAGTCCACAATCACAGAATTTATAAAAAAAATGCACCCATTATTTACATTGCACCCAGCCCAGAGATACAAGTCATGATCCTGAGTGCTTCATTTTCCACAGCTTACTATGCCACTGCAGACAGCTGTTCACTTAATTGAGTTTGACAGTCTGGTAGGCTTGCTGGTCAAAAGACCATTTGCAAGTCCAAGCCTGCTTCTAGGCTAAGTCAAGTGCATACATAAGACGTAAATTAAAAATAACAACAACTGTACACATTTACAATAAAATTTTATTATTACCATGTGATATTTAAGCAATAACCCATGCCTGGGTGTGGGTAATGCTGGATTTACCCACGGTTGGTGTGGTTTGGTCACAAGGGTGAAGCCCAAGTGGCCAAACAAAGACAACCGTGGGTAAATCCAGCATTACCCACACAGGCGTGGTTATTATATCTAATGACATTATTTAAGAAAAAAAAAAACTTTTCTTAAATAATGGCATTGTATAATGCCTCCTTGCTGCTCTTCCGCAGCTGTCCAGTATTCTGTGGCAGTTCTGATGTACTGCGTATGCGTATGGTTACGCAGTTCATCAGAGCTGTGTGTGGAAGCAACGGAGAAATGAAGATCTCCATTGCTTTTTAAAACGTGTCTCGCTATGTTAAAAGAGTTTAACATAGCGAGATATCTTAAAAAAAGCAACAGAGATCTTCCTTTCTCTGTTTCTTTTTTTAAAGCTGTCTCGCTATATCAAGACAGCTTTAAAAAAGGCAACGGAGAAAGGAAAATCTCTGTTGCTTTTTTTTAAGAACATAGCAAGACAGCTTTAAAAAAAAGCAATGGAGAAGTCCTCTATCTGAAGATAAGAAAATCATATTTTTGTTGAAATTGCAAGCTTCATTTTTACTCATTTTTCCATAACCATCCCCTTTAGTATCTTACCTTAGGTCCTAATAAAAATAGAACCCATTTCCAGCTGTGACAATGCAAATACTCCACTGACTAATGCCCTTTGCCTGAAACAAAGAATGTATGACTGCTTTTACTTTCTCTGTTGTCATTTTTAATAATACTGGAGATGCCCAAACATCCTGTACTCTTACTTGAAAGAAAGAAATTTTGATTAATTTACCTTCATGAAAGGAAAATGTCCCATCTTCACCCCTTTGCCTCTCCTCAACTCTAACCTTTCAGCTGTTGACCTTTTTTTTACTAAACATAACAATCTTTATTAAATCACAACTAAAACACTGACACAAGTACACACGCATTAATATAAGAAAACAAACCATAACATTTTTCATGCACTACAAACATACGCTTCCTTTTTAACAATCATTCACTCTGACATTACATAAAATTATTCGGTTCCTTCTATTAAGCCTTATTCCTCTTCCTGAACATTATTCCACATATATTGTTACCACATATTAATTACCATTTTTTTTCTAAGGATCCTACCTCTAGTTATTTTATATCCTTTACAATATTCTGTACTTCACTTACATTTGGTTTAGATTTTGACTTCCATTTTCTAGTAATTACTTTTTTTGGCAGCCAGTAGCATTAAACCTAGTAAGGCCTTATTATATCTAGGAAATTCAAAGTCTATGCTCCAACTGAAAATAATTTTCAGCTTAAATAATTAATAATTTCCCTCGTTACAACAATTTTCTCCTCCAACATTTCTGAAAAAAAAAAAAAACACTCTGTAGGGAATTTTGAAACTCTGCCAACCTATTACATTCCCAGAACGTGTTCCCAATTACCTTTCTCATTCCCATCATATTTCAAACATTTGATATCTACCTAAGCTAAGGATCGCTAAAGTCTGCTTGGGCTATTTTAATATCTATGCAAACACTACGGGAGTCATATAGATATTGTACCACTGTTCACTGGTAAATTGTCTTTTCAGTCGCTCTTCCCAATCTTAGATATTGTACCACTGTTCACTGGTAAATTGTCTTTTCAGTCGCTCTTCCCAATCTTTTTTAACTTCATCTGCTTGATTTTTTTAGTTACCATGTAACATTTTGCCCTTCTAATTATCCATGTTTTTTAACTGCAGCTTCTTTTCTAGACTCAACTAAAACCTTTACCATTGCTGGCTTTCACTTAGCACCAATCCCTTACTGTTTGTTTATATTCTGTGGTCAGTCCCTGCATGGACGGCAATCACTAAACTGTAGTGCAGACCTTTGCTAGGCCTTATCCCACTCTGTTAACTTTCCCTCCCTAGTTGTTTGTTCCCAATACTTTGGTTATTTTGCTAATTTTCTCCAGTTTTTTCATGCCTATTTGTTTCTGTAATCGTACTTACTATCATCCCTATTGGTAAAACCTACCTTCTCCATTCACGTGTTGGGTTACTTCTTAGAACACTTTCTATATATAATATTCAATACGTTTTTTTTTTTTTGCTTATAATTTTCTTTAAGGACCTGCATACAAAATCATATCCTTTCCTTACTTCTCAAACTTCTCCTCTATTTCATCTTCACGTCCATCCACTTTGATTTATAACCTTCTGCTTGTGTTATGTATATGAGTCTTAACCACATACAGTAGGTAATCTTAAACCACCTTGTTCTATGGGGAGAATCAACTTATTCCACTTAAATCTTGCCCTCTTTCACTCCCAAGTACATTTCTTTAACAGTATTAATTATTGTCCATAACTTCTCATCTGGTTGCTAAAAATATTCCTGACCTGTATATGAAATTAAAGGGGACATTTTCACTGCTTATATTTTACTATCCATGATTCAGGTTTTCCAAGTTCCAGTTTATTCATTGTTTAGTCTCTTCCCAGATATCCTCAGCTGGCAGAATCCTTTTTATTTTATGTATCAAATACTTCATCTTATCATGTCCCTATAAATATGGGTGTTGTTGAGTGGTGGTAGGTAGTCTGCCACATTTGTTTTATCCTCAGTAATTTCATAACCAGAAAATACCTGAAACTGTCCCAGAATTTTCCACAACACCAAACTGTCCTTTTTTAGATTTCTAAAATACAAAACAAAATCATATGCAACTACTGTTAATGTTATTGAGCACCATAACATTTCTGAGTGTCTGATTTTCTTTGTCACTGACTAAATAAAAAGCAAATAACAAAGAGGAAAGAGGATCAGGTACTTGGTTCTGTTATTTAAACATAGTTTATTGGAGACCGTTGATACCTTCTTGGTCAGGGGTTGCTGCTTATCTTTTTTCTTACCTGCAGACATATTTCAGCCTTGAGGAAACTGTCACCAACTGCAGTAATTACCACAGTTTATTTGTAGGGTCTTTCTAAAAATCATCTAGATAAGGCTCACAGACCATTTTGAGATTAAGAGTTGTGGTGGTGCTGCGGTAGCGTTGTCACCTCACAATAAGATATTGTCCTGTTCGATTCTCAGCTAAAGGGTCTTCTGTGTGGAGACATGCGTGAATGGGCGTACCTTTGTTGGAGGTTGTGCATCAGGGCTGGCAACTCGACACGTAAAAATCTACTGCCAATCATTAGCGGACCAGAGTTCTGCTGTGGCGACCCCTAACCGGGAAAGCCGAAAGATACAACAACAACATCAACAATGCCAATTTTGCATTTACTTGTGAAACATGTTTGAAAACAATTTTCTTTTATTTACTTTAGCCCAGAATACGGGATTGTAAAAGTATGATGAACATTTAGAGCAAATCAGTTAACCAAAGCTATGACACTACATTAAGTCTGGTAAATATGACATATATTTGTACTTTGGCTATGTTTTTGATTTGAAACTTACAACATAATCATTTCTTAAAGCTATGATGCTACAGTAAGTCTAATAAATGGGATTCTACAACTTTGGCTATGTTCATTCATTTGATTTGAACCTTATCCTAGTCATTTCTTAAAATTGTAACACTACATTAAGTCTGGTAAATAGAATTCTCTAACTCCAGATATGTTCAATAATTTAATTTGAAACTTACCACATGGGCATTTCTTTAAACTACTTATAGAATGTACCAAACGAAAAAGAAACAAGTAAAAAGGAAACGCCACAGCAACCTTGTACCAACAGTGAAAAGCCTGAACGCAAGTTTATTAATTCAAAATCAAGCGTTTTCGCCACAAGTCCCTTGTGGCTTCATCAGAGAAAATACATCAAAGCATTAAAAACACGTTATACATAGAAAGACCTCTAAAATTATGCTTTCCTTTTAATTATTTTATATTATTTGTTAAAAATTAAATGTTTTAAAAATTGTCCTGGGACCTCTAATTTAAGTTGCCATTCTTCTGATGGAAGTTGGAACATGGTCAATAACCATAAATTCAAAACTTTATGAGCATGATTATGCAATAAGAAAAGATAATTGCCAAAATGCTTTGGCAAAACATGTTCATTCCCACCCTGGTCATAGTTTTGAATTTATGGTTATTGACCATGTTCCAACTTCCATCAGAGGTGGGCCTTATCCCCTGTTACTTGAGAATCGAGAACTAGAATGGCAACTTAAATTAGATGCTTTTAGGGTCCCAGGACTCAATGAAAACTGCAATATATCTGCTGTTCTTAAATTAAGAAGTTATATGAGATAATAAGTATACTCTACCTGGGTAGTTTTGCTTCTTGTCTATTTACTTACCTATTTTGAGTGGTTCTCCCATCAGATCTTTTACCAGTTGCTTTGTTTTACCAATTTTTAAAACATTTAATTTTGGTTAGTGATAGTTAATGAGGATTGTTAATAATAAATAATAAATAAAAAATCAATATCAATAAACAATAAATGAATAACAAATAATATAAAATAACCCTCTTTCTAATTGGCTTCCCTTATAGGTAATTGTTTTGGTATTAAAAGGAAAGCATAATTTTTAGAGGTCTTTTTATGCAGACTTTCTCATGCAGATTTTTATTATTTATTTTTTAATTTTTACTTTTTATATCTATGTATAACCTTCTTGGTTTGTTTTGAAGTGTGTTTATATGGTGCTGTTGACTGTTTGATATGAGGAATGTTTTAATCTTATAGTGGTGGGCTGGTTTATTTTAAACTGTTTTCTTAAATTTTTAAATTTGTGAAATGTGTTATGTCACTTCCTGCCTTAAGCTATTTAAGACATGTGTTTTTAATGCTTTAATGTATTTTCTCTGATGAAGCCACAAGGGTCTTGTGGCGAAAACGCTTGATTTTGAATTAATAAACTTGCGTTCAGGCTTTTCACTGTTGGTACAAGGTTGCTGTGGCATTTCCTTTTACTTATAGAATGTAACAATCACCGCATCCCAGATTCAGCCTACAATTGTTTGAAATTATTTATTAAAATTTGAAGTTTCTGAATGCCAGTTTTTGAAAGTTTATATTCCATATCAGCAGCTTGGAAAATGCAAAGTCTCTACTCGGGTCACACAGACAAACTAAGCTCCCCCTTAAATGCTGTGCAATGTTGGAATTAGCTTACTAATGTGGAGGTTTAAGGGTCAACTCCACTGGAGGTGCTGTGGAGGCTTGATCTTCTGCAGAAACACAAGTTTCTTAACAACGACTGTCTCGTTGTTCTGTAAAGGAATTCTAAATAAATTATTGTAAAAGTGTTAAAAATCAGATTATTTTAGTTTTGGCATTTCCGTGAACTGCAAATAAAAGAGATGGTGCCTCTTTCTAATAAACCAGTATGCTGGTCTCCTTTTACAATAATGTGAGAAAGATTATTTTTCCAAACTATCTTCCAAGAAAAGTAGATTTGACCACAATTATTTATCAACAGATATGACCCATTACTGATGGATTAGCTGCACATCAGCAAGTCAAATGGTATCAGAAACACTCGCTCTAGGGATCAAAACATCAACTGCAACATCAACAGAATGGTTTGAAGGGACAGGTATATTTCACAGAGGATACCACGGCTGTGGAACAGACTCCCCATCCACATAAAAAAAGAGTTCATGCCTGTCTATTTTCGAGTTCACTTAGGTCTTTGGATGTAAAGCAGAAAACCTAATCCAGGACTGTCTCCTGTACTACTAATGGAGAGATGCTGCTCCTAAATGTTTTATTCCATGCATGTGTCCCCTCAAATTATCTATGGTATGATCCCAGTTATTCTCATTGTGGTAATATATAATTATCGACCATGGGATGGGCAAGGCCAATCTATAACCAAATGGGGTAGGTTATTTTGAGCACAAAAGGGGAAACTGGCTAGGCTTAAAATGGCCCACAAGGGCAGCTAGTCTTTCCCTTTCAGCCTATGAACCTATACAAACATCATATAAAAACTGGGGCAAGAATAATAATCCTTATAATTATGGACATGCACTACATTAAGTAAATGCAGCTTCACACATTTTGTTTTTGTTGATAGACTTAAAATATACAGATTGATTTTTTAAGTGCGACACCTGAGATGTTGGAAACTCAAGCTTTTTTTTTTTTTCTGATAACATACATTTCAGCACCTGGACTAAATGACAAAAGATCAGAAAACATTACTGAAACTATCAGGTACATATGTTATAAATTTTCAATATGGGCTGAAAATGGAGTAGCGGAAGTTGTAGGGCATACATCTCAAACTGTTGCTTAAACATTGTTTACTTAGCTCACTGACTAGCTTAACAAGATGAGCACAAACGTTCAAAGTAGCAAGCTGCAAGAGTTAAGGTTAAAACCTGCTACAGTGACTTTCATTCTTCACAGTAATAAACATGTTTCTCTGCTTATTGGGGGCTACTGGAAACAACATTTTTTTCAGTACTTGTTTGCAGACTGCAACTTTGATACATACGTTGTTTACTTATGTAAATTATAAACACTGGATAACTGCTGTGTTTTTCAATTACAACAGTTTAGTACAGTAAGGAAATGTAAGTCATTGATGTATCACAGTGTATCACAGGAAATCAATTTAAATTTTCATCAATTTCTTTCTCTTTCAAAAGACAGTAAAATAACAGGTAGTTGTTAATGCTTTTGTCTGAGAGAGACACAAAAACGCCTTTCACAGACTACCCCATGAAGGAAGACGCACTAGTTGAACAAATCACTATTGTACACAGAATTCAAAAGACTGATTATTTTGCTTTCTAGTGTTAAACCAGCTCAGAGGATCAGGTGACCCACTTCTTAAGAAATAATGTTTTGAAACTCAGGCATTTACAGATTGTGAAAATGTGTGATATAACAAGCTTTGATTAAAACAATGAGGGTATTTTTCATCTTGGCAGATGATGCTGGGATTACCAGTGGAACTACAGATTGCATAAGTAATCTGTGGTGGAGTTCTGCTGTTGAATAAAGCAGTGAATTTCATTACAATTCATTTCTCCACACTGACACTAGGTAAACCTGACAAAATGTGCATGTGTGTATATGTGTATGCAGCCACAAACAGATGCATCTGGTTGTGACCCAACAAAATATGTATGTGTGTGTGTGTGTGTGTGTGTGTGTGTGTGTGTGTGTGTGTGTGTGTGTGTCTGAAACACAAACAGATCTGGTTGTAGATGTTGTTTAAACATGTAGATTTTGCTATAAAGTGGTTATGTACTCAAACTGTACTTATATAATTTGATAGGTCCACATTATTTCTTTGACTTAGCATTTGCTACCAGTAGTTAAAACTGCTGTCATTGTTCAGCAGACTTTTGGCTTGTGTTACATTTTATAGGTAACATTTTAAAATTTTATATCTGAATGCCATGAAACAGCACCAATAACATTCCAAGTGATATGCTTGAAGTATCAGTAGAATTAAGAAATATGCCTATATTATATTATATGTTTCAGCAGCATAGATGAGGGAAAGGTTGTTCACACAGCCTACCTTGACCTTGCCAAGGCTTTTGACACAATTCGCCCCACTCGGGTATTACAGAAAAACTCACCAGCCTGAACATAAACCCCTACATCATGAGATGGGTTGCCAACTGGCTTACAGACACAACTCACACAGTAAGAATAGTGGGCTCCAGGTCCAACTCTAAACCAGTCACAAGTGGTGTCCCACAAGGCTCGGTCCTGGGACCCTCTACTGTTCTGCATATACTTCTCAGAACTACAGGCAAACACAGGAGGACTATGGCTAACCAGGTTCACAGATGACTGCAAACTGGGATCCATAATGGACTCTTTGGCTGACATGGACATCCTCCAAAAGGGCCTTACTGAGACGGACACCTGGTGTCAAAGTCATGGCCTCAAGCTAGATGCCAAAAAATGCATAGTCATCCCGTTTGGGAAAAACAAAACACTCACGAATTACCACATAGGTGGCAGCCCCCTTAATACAGAAGAGGTAATAAGAGATCTGGGGACCCAGGTAGATAGTAACCACTCCTTTGACAATCATATTTTGCCAAAGTAGTTAGGAAATCCTTCTATGTGGCCCACCTAATTACTAAAGGGTTCGCATCTAGAAATAAAGAGGTTATAGTGCCCCTCTACTCGTCACTCATCAGACCCATCATAGGGTACAATGCCCCATTTGGGATGTACCTCACAAGACACTTCCAACAGCTGGAGAGACCACAAAAAGTACCTCACCAAGAGGATTAATGGCCTCAAACATATGTCGTATGCAGCCCGACTGAAAAAAGTCTGGCTGCACTCAGTGGCATATTACTCAGAGGTGATCTCTGCCTGACTTACAAAGCCATGTCCAACTCAGAATTGATGGACATGTTCCACCTAAAGAAATCCAAGTCACTGTGAGCCATGCGCATGAGAATTTTAAGATGCGTGAAACATACAAAGACTGCCAAGTACAGTACTTCAACATAACTGTTCCACTCTGGGGGAACACACCCTCAAAAATGTTTTACTTGGAAAAAAAATGTTTACTAGAATGTAAAATGGAAGCATGCATTCTTGACACTTCATTGTCAAGTGTTACCATGCTAGCTTCAAATTCAGTTAGCATACTGGAAGCTTTTGTCTTGCAATCTGTTTGTCTCAATACCGGACCTTAAAATTACAAAGCTCAAAACTGGTGTGTGGCCATTGTTAGAATAATTTAACAAATAGTATGTAATAAAAGCATAATTACTTCTACAAAATTAGTAATATTTTCCTGCAAATAACATCTCATTGTGATAATTTGTTTGTATGAATATAACCTGACATATATAAAGCAATCCATGGTGTACAAATTTAATTTTTAATCAAGTCAGTATCTTACCTAACACAAGGGCAACAAACTTTCTAGTTTCAAATATACCAATGAAGTTAAGAATATAAGAGAGCCAATAATTAGCATAACTATGCCCAGAGCATTTTGTGTTTACTGTTATTGTTATCTAACCAGTTAAAAGACTCTAACCCAACAATGTCGGGGTATGTACTGCATCTTTAATTCTTTATCTGTATATTTATCAAAAAGCAAAGGACATTTATGTTGGGGGGAATTAGTAGCACAGGAGGTTAATGCATAATCAGAAATGTCTGGCTAAACTCCTATAGAATGGAGAGCAGTCCAGACATTGGTACATAGTTCCACAGGTCCTGGTGGAGGCTCCCCCGATTGGTTACTTGGCTATCTTTCTGTTGACTGTACTTTTCAAATCATGTGAAACTCAGCACAGACAAAATTAAATATGTTGGCAGAAATGCCAAGTACAGACAAAATTAATTATATTGGCAGTTCAGAGCCATCAGGTTCCATGCTATTCTGTTCTGATGCATAAGAAATTAATCTACAGATATTTGTTTCAGTACGGTAGCATTGTGTTTCAAAGACGTTTGTTCCAGATGTTTTAATGAGACTGACCAAAAGAAAGCAGCCAATATTGTACCAGTGAACACTATTAATTAACTTTATCTCTAAGGGCAACAAGACTGGTGCAGCACGTAAGATGTGCTTCTATGCGGAGCGTCAGTATATGGCAACTGGATACTTTTCATAATTCCAAATGTAATGAAGCAGTTCAGTCATTTTAGGTGAATGTGTTAAATCAGTCCAATGTATACATTAAAGAGGCAGGCCATGTTTTATGAAAAGGATCAAAAATTCATCTAAATCTGTGAAACAGATCAGAGCTGTTAAAATTTATATAAAAAAGGCATACTGTGAATACAGTATCACAGAAGTAAGAATTTTGTACAGTAAACTTCATAACCAAATCAAGGAACAAAGAACATTAAGTGTCAAAACCAGCAGTACCTAGTGACGAAAGCTAAAAACACTCGCTGCAACAATGACAGGTTAAGGTGCAAGTTGGAAATGTACCCTCAGTATCAGAGGAAACTGAACAGGGAACTCAAATTATACAGAATCTACTAAACAGCAAATGAAACAGGGTTAGAAGAAGGAGACAAACTGGAAAATCCATAACCTGAAGGCAGCTTGATAAGCCTTGAAAGACTCATTAGAAGATCATGACAAAAGCACAAACATTTTGATGGATGTACAAAATGATGGACAGGAGTGGCGAGGAAGATGAATAGAAGGAATGGTAAGGAAACAAGCAAAACTCAAACCTAAGCAAACTACCGACACCAAGATTACAGTGACAACATGCATAGGATCCAATTTCAAGAGACTGAAAAAGGGAGGTGGCACATTCATAATATATTAATTTACACAGTGAGGGATGCAAAATGTAAGTCATCAAGAACTATATGAGAACAACAGCTACATTTGTAGTAAGAAATGGGGTTGAGCTTATAACTGTATCATTTTTGTGAAGAGCTGACAGCTGCAGCAAAATAGTGAGTTACTATACTCATTTGATAGCACTACAGCGTAGCTATGTTAGACTGATACATCTTCTCATATACTTACATTTCAGTGTCTGTAGAGCCGGCCGTTAGTACCGAATGCCATCCTGTTAACTGTTAATGCTCTTAGTACATGCGGTTCATGTATAAACACAACATGATCAAGACTTCTTAAAAATTACAAACCTCATCTAATGATGACATGGAAAGTCATACAAGGTGTGGCTGGAGTGCAGACAGCCATGGTAGGGGGTTAAAAATGCCCTAATTTACATATATTCTTGACAGATAATGCAACAGATGTATAGAAACCCCACTACCAGGCAAGCACAGGTAGAAAGTAAAACCGTGTCTTTTCATGAAATGATTGCTACTAAAGCTATGAGTGTATTTTTAGGAAAGCAGAACAGTTGTGACATATTGAGCCACACGCTCTAGAGATATAAACCTCACCACAACGATAAATAGGACATGCTGGAGGGATAGATTCCTATCCCAGAGACTCCCCATGTTTTGCAACAGGATTCCAATATACATCAGGCAGAGCCCCTCCCTAACACTCTTCAAGAGAAACCTTGAAGGGTGGATGGGAAACAGAAAATTTACCCCAGGGATCACTGCAGTGGCTCTGCTGGACAGAGGCACAGGGAACTAATGGCTCTGCTGGACAGAGGCACAGGGAGCTAATCTAAGGGGGTGGCGAAAGCCAACACATTCTGGCTAGGCTTATAAATGCCCATGGGCAGATAGCCTAGTACTTACCTACGAACCTATGAACATATCCACATTTGATATCACTATATTGTGTACAAACATACAACAAAAGTAATAGTGATGCTTTCTTTTAGAAACTATCAGTGCCCATTCCTTGTGAAAGACGCTTGAGACAATCACTAATTTAAAATATTATTTTCATTGGCCTGCTCACCGGTGTGCAGGAACGTAGATTTGATTTGTATGCCAGTAACCTGCATTTGCAAAGCAAGCGTGGAGATTGGTAGGAGTCAGCCAGGGGAGAAGGAAGTATGCCACTTAAGAGAAAAATGTTGGGGAGGGAAAGAAAGCGCAACCTTCCACTATAAATTACAAGAACAGTGTATGGCTAACTAATGAAATACACTTTCAAATGGTATAAAATGACATGGCAGTTTCTATTGTAATAGGTTATTGAGATGTATTCCCACAGTGTTACTAATTTCAACAGCACCTGTGTTGCTTAAGCACTTTTGCCGTCTCTGCTTACATATTTATTTAATGTAATTATGGTTATCTTTAACATCACTGCTTTTTGTAATGTCTGAGTTGGCCTGAAAAATCCATGGGGATCAGTGTTCTACCCTAGTTAAAAAAATAAACTAATTAATTCATTACTAGTTAACATGTGAAGTGGCCAAATACACATAATTCATAACTGTAAGGTATAGCTGTAAAGGTGCTGTTCACCATTTCAAACAAAATCACCACATACAGTGCTCTGATACGCAATACTGTGTGAAATTGTCATAGCTTTTACCTAGTTATATAAATTGAATTTTGTTTGTTTTTCATATTTGTGCAACAGTACTTGGGATTTACTGTACTTAAATTTCATTTTCTAAAACATTACTTGGGAGGAAAAATGCCAAAGACATTCTGTGTTCTTTAAGCAACCACATTACACCATCCACATTACACCATCATATTTTAAGAGCATTTTGCTTGGCAACCTAACATTCCAAGTCTACATATTTGCTAAATTTATGATTATGTATTTAAAAAAAATCAGGGAAAGGATTACAATGCTTGTATGGCACAGTACTTCCATTTTGTTAATCATCATGAGACTAAGCAATTTAAATAAATGTTCTCGACTCATCTGAAAAAAGTTTAAGAAAAAGGAAAGGAATTTCATGCACTTGTTTATTCATACTGTAAAAGCTGCTATTCCAGAGGTCCTAATTTCAGTACAGTATTTCATTTGAAGTGTGAAATGCTTTTCACTGACTTGGTATTGACATTGTGTAATTAGTCAACAATCAGGTCCACTGTTTCAAGCAACTGCTCTGTGACACAGCTTGTCTCAAAATGTCATGGACACTACTCATACTGTAACGTGTACATAAGTTTATTACTGCTTCAAGCTAGCACATACTGTATTACTTACTGTATTTTTTTATTCATCTATATACTAGTTCACTGTTTGTATCTTATTAATTTTTCATGCTATTATGTTACTTACTGTATTTTTATTCACTTATATGTACCGTTTCATTATTTGTATGTTATTAATTTTTCATGGTACTGTTTATATGTTATTATATTTTCATGGTATTGTGGAGCTTTTCTGCCCAGGCCTTCGCTGAAAAAGGGCTTTTGCTCAGTCGGATACTCCCGGTCAACAAATGTCAAATAAATATAATAAATTTGGGAAGTATACTACTTTACTTAATATAGCTGCTTTTAGTTGTGACCTGAAAGAGTACAGAGTTTTTCCTGCAATGGTGGCTTAGAGGGCTAAAAGCCTTGGGATAGCCAGAGTTCAATTAACATCTCAGGTGCTTGACACTGTAGGAAAGGAAGAGGATGGGCATTACCATTTAGGGGAGAGGGTTCCACTCTCCACACAGATACTGCTGAAGCACAGGATGGTGTCATAAGAGTGGGAGCCATTGCAACGGAGACATAAATGTGACCTTCCAAGCTGGTGATGATACCTCCTGTTGGCTGCACAGGAGAACATATTCAAACTCAGGAGAGGTATATGTGGTGGCCCCTGCAATGATGTAGGTGAGGTATAGGTGGTGGTCCCTGCGATGATGTAGGTGAGGTATAGGTGGTGGTCCCTGCGATGATGTAGGTGTTCCTGTGACTACCCAAGAGGGGTTTAGGCCACTTATAAGGAAAACATATGTATACTCTCATTGCTGGTTGAGAGCACCAAACACCCCAATGTCTGCTTTGATGATGGCTACCTCTGGTAGCTGTTGATATAGGGGAGCCATGGAGGTCTATTGTGTGGATGGGTTTGATGGCCAGCAAGGCAGAAAGGGCCGAAAATGTAAAACTAATTGCAGAATAAGAGTATATTCACGTTGCATGTAGTCAAATACCAATGTATATGTAAAGCACCGTGACAACCTCAGGCCTGCAGCTGTTGTTGTCATACTTAATAAATTAAGTAGACATGCTCCAACTAGACAGGCAAACATAACAATACATTCCTGCATTTATGAATACAGTTGTGCCTGAAATCCAGCTTTGGAAAACATTTCTGAGCGAATCAGAAATACAGGAATTTGAAACTCCAGTGTGTGCTTTTAAGGCAAATCCATTTTAAAATAGGTAAGGCAAATCCATTTTAAAATAGGTAAATGTGATAATGTAGTCTTTGTGTGTGTGTGTGTGTGTGTGTGTGTGTGTGTGTGTGTGTGTGTGTGTGTATGCGTGTGTGTGCTTGTGTGTGTGGGGAGGAGTGATCCTTGGGTTACAATAATTAGAACCTTTGGATGGAAGCAGTTTTCACAGGATTTTATTGTTAGTGCCCATTACAACAAAGGGCTTTACAAGTGGCCAAGTTATATTAACAACTGGAAAATAATAGGTTTTAAGTATGACTTTTAAACAGAAAGGTGGTATTAGCATTCACTGTATGTTACATACATTGTACACAGGATGTATTTGGCTGCCAAGACACAAGGACAAGATGAAAGCTCTCTAGAACTCGGAAGTCATAAAAGAAACACAGAGGTAAACTAAGTGTTGAAGAGCTCCACATGCATGCTACTAACTACTCATCTTCCCTTTGTTTTACATTTCTTTTGTTAGGCTGAGTGCTTTGCTTCCTGGTAACTTCAGTATTATTTAGTACTGCTGTTTTACTAAAGTAACAGACTTGGACTTAAGCAGATATGCTGTGAATCTGCAAATTACTTTCATGTATGAGGGTAGGCGTACCACGTGCTTACTGGGGTAGCACCACCTTTTTAAGCAGCTAACAAAACAGGTCAATACTAATTTAATTTACTGACAGAACAGTAAGGAACCAGTCAATAAATTTTGCATCCGTGCCCTTCACAGCCAGTGTCAGAAAATTTAGCTACAGATTGACTTTGCCTTTGAAAGATAATTTATTTATTTATTTATTTATTTAAAGAGAAATACAAATAATTTCAAAGTTACTGGCACCGTGGGTGTTTGTGTGTGTGCCCGCATGTGTTGCAGGAAGCAATAAATATTACTAGCTTCCAGTAATGGAATGAAGAAGCAGAAGATGCTAATATATGACACACACACACACTCACAACTGTGGTTATGACACGTCTCATTACACAATGTCTTAGCAATTTTGACTACAGCTCTGTGTCACTCAAGACTGGTAAAGATTACATGCAGTTGGCTTCCACTGTCTGCTTCTTAAAGCATAGAGTATTAATGAATTTGTAGTACAGTCTTTATTGCATCCTCCACAGTTTGTCTCACAGTGTTACCTTTACACCAAATCCCAGACTTAAAGTCACCAGCATCAGTACGACCAAAAGGAATGTTGTGGTCAGCTCAGTACTAATATGAACTGTGCAGGTCTGTTTTCAGAGGAATTTTTCCACTGTGCTTTCAGCCCTGGAGGTAAGGCTTTTCTGTCAGTTACATCCAACAGGTATTTCCTCTTAAAAACAAAAAACATCACAGTAACTGTCTACATTCACAAGGCCATGTTCACCATGAACAGAAAAATGATACTAATAGAGTTAGTGTTGTAATTACTTTCTGTATAATGCCATCTTTATGTCAGCCTTGTAGTAAGGTGGAAAAACTTACAGAATTAAGGAAATAGATTAGTCTGTTAATGGAATGCTACATAGAAAACCTGCACTGAACTTATTAAAGAGTTCTCAGCTGTTTCAAAGGCATGCTGGCTTTGTATTAGAAACATACCTCGCAGGCCCGTCTTGATTCCTTAACTGACTTTAGCAGTTCTGTAACTTTAATGTAGGCTTCCTATTTTTATTTATTTATGCCCATCAAAGCTGTGTCTTGCTTTTAAATACCTTTTAGCACGAAAAGGATATGGTATAAACATACCATGCAAAAGTTTAATTTAAGCATGCTGAAATCCAGTGTTTTGTGCGACTGACAAATAAAACATTGCATGCTGTTTTACTTAAAAACCTTAAAGAGACTGTATCATGTACAGAGTTCAGGAAAATGCTTAATCTCATTTTCTGAGAGGTCTGGGTTGCACTGTTAACAGTGCAGTTTTATCTTTTTCCTTTACTAAATTATTAAGCTTGCATTATCCAGACATTGTTACTTTGCAGAGGGGCCTTTTACCAAATACTTCTGAGACAAACTGACATAAATCTGTCCTACATTTTATAACAGTAAAGGAAACCAGACTAAGTACTTACCTTGTCTGTCTGAAAGCTGACAGTGCTGCCATATCTGCAGTAAGTTACAAAGTGTTCACAGTTATTCCACAACAAACTGTATGGAGTGGGTCCTATTAGCTTCTCGGCTCTCTGGGCTACATCTTCATTAGGAAGGGGTTTATTGTTAAAGAGCTCATCCATTTCATTAACTAGGATGCTTGCTCCATAGGCAAAGTCTTCCACTGTGTCTACCCTGATGCTGGCTACTTTGGTGAGAACCCCCATCAGAAGTCTTTTATTTGTCACCACTTTCTGAATCAGTTCCTTGTCATCAGTTATCACCGGGAGGATGTCTGGCATCATGTGAGCAACTTTATTGTCACCTAGGTAAATGCCAAAGTGAATGAAGAGAGTACGTGGCACCTCCAACAGGTCTCCCCTCTTTAACGAAGAAACCTCATAATAGTTTGCATTTTTGTCTGCCTCAGCTGAAGGGGCTGAAGTGCTGAAAAGTTTTAAGTTTAAGTAGAAGAAAACCTTCTCCAGCAAGAGTCCAACAAAGTCCAACATATTTTTGTTGTTGTTGACTGCCTTGTGCTTGCTTGTGTTAATTCATGCTGCTTCTTAATATCTAGGGATTGTACTTCACACTTCAGAAGCAGACAGAGGCAGAGAGAGAGAAAGCGAAAGAGAGAGAGGAAGGGAGATGTACATTGGCTAAAGAAAAGGGGCTGGTTTCAGAGGAGGAACCTTGGAAGAAACACTGACAGTAGTTAAGATGGAGAAGGGGGAAGGGGATGACCTACTGACACACTAAACTTTAAAGCAGAGGGAAAAATATACATCTAGAGAATATAAAATAGGTCTGTTTTCTTCTTGTACCCTATTCACACGACTACAACATTGTAGTACTAAAATAAGTGCTACTTGTCCATCCAGCAAGGCAAATCAGAGACAGCAAATCAGTTATTTTTATTTACCAGCAAATGTAATTTCTAAATGACAGAACAGTCAGAATTTTTTAGGTGGCAATCACTTTACTTCAGAAGTAAACATACTTCCTAATAAAATAATGCCTTGTTACAGGTATCAAACTCTCTCTGCTAGTTTAATCTTGTATGTGTAGCATATTTCACACAGATGTAAACTATGCTTACTTTGTTTATGCAGTGAAATCATGCTTTTGACTTTGCATTCACAACTTATTTTCTTAGGGTATACCCATCTGTTGAGCATTCTGCAAAAAAAAATGTTAATTGCTTGTATTTATTCAGTTGTCCATTTGTAAGAATATTTACTTTATGACACACCTTCTTATGAACTGACTGTGCATGGTTCAGTTATGATTTGTTGCCACTTGCATTTTTTAACCAGAAATTCCATTTTTTCAGGTACTTTTATGCTATTCTGATTTAGTCAAACAAGAAGTTCTTCAACAAAAAAAACATGCTCATATCAGTATACCTGTAGCATAGGCAGTGTGTTAGGATACACAGCTTCTTCTACGACCCTAAAGAGAAGAGAGAATATAAAACCACTTAAACTATTAACAGCTAATTAACTTAACATTCTGGGCAATTAAAGAAGCAGTACACTGAGCCGAGAAAGAAAACCTGCACATTTTGACAGAATAAATGATCTTTTAATGTTATCAGTCAATATTTGTATCATTTAAACAGGAGTATTTAAAATATGTTGATGTTTTTGTTCAGGTTAGCCTCATCACTCATCTTGAGTAGATGGAAAAAAATATCTGCGGGGAAGCATACAGTAAAAGAGACAGTTACAACTTCTGGGAGCTCTATAGCCAGATTTCTATCAGTAACACCAATAACAGACACTGAGAAATAGACAAGCCAGGGTGCCAAAGATCATCCCCTCCTTCTCTTCCCAGGGCTCTAACTGCTTTTGCAATGGGTATCCTTGACAAGAGGTCAAGACAACACCTGAATATTGGCCACTGAAAGCATGATAGCAGTTATAACATCACTTGAAAGCCACTTTTGATAATGACATAGAAAAATCTGGCAGCTGAGTAAGAGAAGCCTTCCCTGACAGGTCTCATCCTCACTTGTACAGCTGTAAAATGCATGCCATTCAGGGGCATTCAGTAACACTAAACCCATTATTGATAGGGGACGATAAGTTACAGCATGGTATGTAGGTTTTGTGGTAGTGCTGGGATGAGAGCTTTCTAGTTTATAAGAGGTGCAGACGAATACTTATTGTCAACAGACACATGCATAAAGAAAAAACAAACACAGGGATACGCACGACCACACACACACACACACACACACACACACACACACACACACACACACACACACACCTGCCTTTGAGAGCTGTTTTCTATTTAATAGTTTTCAAAAATAACATACTTTTGGTTTGAAGTTGCATAAAATACACAAATAGAAACTTAAAATAGATTAGGCTAGAATTACCTCAGGGTTATTATCTCTCTCTCTCTCTCTCTATACACACACAAATACTCGCGTATCTGTTTGTGGGTGTGTGTGTGTGTGTGTGTGTGTGTATATATATATATATATATATATATATATATATATATATATATATATATATATATTTACAGAGAGAGAGAGAGAGAAAGAGAGAGAGTTTAATTAGTCGAACTTCTATAATAGCAAATCACAAATAATCAAGTGTAAATGCTTAAACTACTCGTTTTCTGCAGGCGGGACAAGCTATCCTGCACTCTCACACCACCTGCCAATTGTATATCAACTCCAAGATTGCACCACAGTGAGGAAAGGTGTACTGCGGTCCTGCAAGTTCGATCATGATTTTCGATGAACTGTATTAGCTTCTTCTTCTTTGCTAAAATGCCTCTTTGATCAAAGGCCAGTATTCCATAACAACATATATATATATATATATATATATATATATATATATATATATATATATATATAAATATATATATATGCGTGTGTGTGTGTGTGTGTGTATATATGTAGTCACTCACACACACACACACACATGTGTGTGAGTCACTTAAAATACATTTTTTCTTCTTCTTTTTTTTAATCATTGTTCGTGAGCTTCTGTTTATTAATGGATTTCCTGTAGCTTACCTTCACATAGAAGGACACCTCCCATCTATTGGGTCTATATTATATATTCAAAGTTTCAATACTTCGAATTCCATATGTTCGACAACATATGATTGAAGTTTGAAACTTTGAATATATAATAAAACAACAAAATAAATAAAACTTACCTTAACGCTCCGAGCAGGGGGGCAAGCCCCCTTGCACCCCCCCCCCTACTTCAATAGACCAACTCTGAGATCGCACTTCAGTGCAGAAAAGGGAAATTCTCCCATTTTGCACCGTATGGCGCCATTACATTTAACCTTCAAACTTTTCAAAGTTCGATCATGTGGTGTTGACCATATGACATTCGAACTTTGAAAAGTTTGTTCATGTAATAGGAACCCCATCTATCTGTACTAAAGCCAGAAGGAGCAAAATTATAAAATTTGTACATGTTATGTTAGTTCTAGGTAGGAGACATGCTTTTCAGCTTTATCTGCATGTCAGTCTTTGCTACAATTAACTGTAGGGTATAAGACAAATCCTGACAATATTAGTCAGATACCACTTCTGTTTTTTTCTGTCTCTCCTTTAGAATGAATTTTGGCTATTGCTGTTCCTCTATTTTCCAGCAGGGGTCAGTAAGATGTAAGTGATATTTTTCCCAATTTAAAGAATACTGAATTCAGTCCTATTCACCTGGTCTTTAATGGTCTGCTCCAAAGCCCATATCATCAGCATTAGAACAGAAATATAGCCACAATTCCAGCAGGACGGCTCTGTCCTGAAGGCTGTACCACTGAATAATGTGTTTGCACATTGTTAGCAGTAGACCTACATTACAGCATGTGCCCTAACTGTAAAATATTGTGCCCCGGTTGATGCCCTGGTGATAGTGCCAAGCTATCTGAAACCTAAACTCAAATTGAATGGGCAACATAAAAATCAGCTTCTTATGAGCCACTCTGTCTTATGGGAAAAATATGCAAATATTAAACTAATATGTACTTCTGTCTTCCTTCTCAGTTAGTCACTAGACATGTTGTGGTTGAACTGTACTTAATTTATCTATGTTTGTTAAAAAAAGTAGTGGACTGATCCTAATATTACCCATCAACCACAGCCTAGGAAATACAATAGAAGTATGATAAGTAGTTATAAAGCACAACACAATACATTAAAATACAAGCAAGATAAGCATTATAAAGTGTACATAACAATGATTAACTACAGAAGAGGCATCATAGCTGGGTGGCAGTAGGGGCATATAGGTACTGCCATCAGCAGCATCAGTGTTGGTCTTACAGACACATACCACACTAACAAGAAGATAGTATTAAGCAGTACAGTGGCCGAACCTCAATTTAACTCATCAGTACTTGCTAGAAATGCTATTGTAGCTGGTATGGGGGGGTGGGGGGGTTGACAAAAGGATGTTTAGCAGCTGAAGAGGGAGATGGTCATGGTAAGAAGCACATCACATTGTTGGTACTTTAAGTGTGGCAGTAATTTTTTTTTCTGGGTTGGAGCTGGGCCTGGTACCTTTAAGGCTTTGTTGGCATCAAAGACAGTGGGATTGTTGATATTGAAGCCAGGCTGCTGGCTGCTGTTTGGCATCACAGGGGCACAGTTATTGACTTTAGTGCACATATGGATAGCTATTTCACCACTTTTGTAGAAATGCTGAAGTGTTGGTTCCCTGTTTTGGCAGATAGTTTATTTGTAGCTCTTAGAGGAGCCATGAACCAGACAGACTGTTCACCATTTCAAGCCATGTTCTGTGGCTGCAAATAGCCTAGATGCTTTCTGGTGTTAAAAACAGTTTTGTACAGGAAAGCAAGGAAAACTGTATCAGTTTGTGCTGATAGCAGCTAACAGATTTATCCATTTCTACTTTATAATTTTCTTATATCCTTTTTCAGACAGGTGAATTTCTGACTATTTTATTTCCACTACCATTTAATCACTTAGGCCAGGATTTTTAAAGTACATCTTCAGTTGAGTAGCACTGGTGTTTTGCAGAAACTACATATCCTGTGAAGGTCACAGATATTCCCAAACTCCTGGGAGCAGTATCATATATCACTGGTTCTTTGGAAGAGTTCAGGTGCAGAGAAAGTATGCAAACCAAGCCGACCCAATCTTCTGTGATTCAGAAATGTGTAATTCATGGAGTTTTATGTGCAGGACATCCTATAAATTAGGAAGTGAGTGCGTCAAACTTTACAGTAAAGTCTCCACTGGCCAGTAAGATCTGCTATGATATTCAGTTGAATGTAGCTGGACATTGGCATCAGCAGTAAAATACACATCAAACCACAGATATTTAAAAATACTCACTGCTGTGTCAGAGTCTGTGATGGGTGGTGTATTGATCACAATAACTTTACAGCACAACCTAACCCTATACACAATAAACACACAGAAGAGTTTCTCCCAGCGGCAACTTTCACAGCACCAGGTTACCAAATTTAAATATTAAACAAATAGGCCCTGCTCTATCACATGCCAACAGAGCTTCAGACCTCAGAATCATGCTATGGGATAACTATGAAACACTGCAGAGGGGGCATCACCGACCTTTTTGCTGCCATCCCGCCTTCCTTCCAAAGCAGTCTGTATAATAACATCAAAGATTGAATTTTCATCAGTGCTGGCAATATAACAATGCTGTGCCAAGTCCTTTCTGACCATATATGGGAAACTGCGGACATCTCTGGCCAGCCATTACAAACTCACACAGGATCTGGATCTAGACAGTCACATAAATTATTTGAAAGCTTGCAGATCTGAAGCTTTAACATTACACACATCTGCAGCACAACCAACCATTGAATCTAAATGGATAGACATAGTAAAATGTAGTTTATTTCAGACCAATGTCCTGTTTGCACCATGTATCTATTTACAGAGCAGAGCTATTTAACTCTGCACCATCTACCCTTTCATGCTATGGTATTACATTGCTCCTTTCTCTTTTCTCATTTAGAACCTGTGGAAGTAAATGTGGAGATAATAGATGGGCACCATGCATGATGCTAATCCCCATTCCTTCTGGAAGAGGCCTGTACGTGCACAACCTGACATCACAGTGATTCAGTTTCACAAATCACATTAATGTTCTGACCCCATTCACACTAGCAACACAAGGGTTGCATGTCACTGTGAGTTATGTTTGTGAATATCCTGGCCCAAGGCCAAATTTATAGTAGTTGTTCATTAGCTACACTCGTTTATAAGTGTGGGCAGTTGCACATAACTGTTGGTAGTTATATTTACTTTTCAGAATGTTTTCTCCTCACAGAGTGGGTTGCTTTCCAAGTATGTTGTTGTTTCTTTATATCTGACATAACAACTACTCAGTGGGCAGTCAGATTCTTCTTATTTACTTGCTGTAATTCATCAGAGGGAGCTATGACTGGTCATTTTGCTTAACTGTAACTCTTTACTGGATTTTGAGTTTTTCACATTTTTTCTGCAAAGATTCACTTGACAGGGTGAGCCACAGATGAGTTTATAACCCCAGTACATCTAGTTGTTCTGGCCTCCTTCAGACCACCACAGTTATGGCATAGTCAAGATGTACCCTGTGCCAGGTGGGTCTTGTTTCTCCAAACAGGAAGACCTCTCAGCCATTAGGCTTTGGATACCTTAACTGCAGGTAAGAAGCAGATGAGCACGGGCCAACATGTTGTGGCTGGCTGTTTGCCTTGAACGTTATGATGCTCCAAATCACGTGACATGCAAGATTACATGGACACTAATGTGTGTGTGTGTGTGTGTGTGTGTGTGTGTGTGTGTGTGTGTGTGTGTGTGTGTGTGTGTGTGTGTGTGTAAAATGAAGGTGTTGTGGGAGATGCACCCCATTGTGAGACACACACACACACACACACACACACACACACACACACACACACACACACACACACACACACACACAAAACTCCACCCACTCGCATGCTCAAAGATTATGGCGGTTTCCTTGATTTGAGTCTCCACCAGGGAAAAGCATTAGCTGTGCCACCAACATGACCCTCTTCTCCTCCCCTCGAAAGAGGCAAACAGACTTAGTCTCATTCCTCTTTCCTCCCTGAGTGACAACAGAACTTTACTTTATTTACTGTATAGCGACTTCATAATTATTCTTTCCTGTTTTAAAGTGATTAATCTGCTCTTTGTTAAAAGATAATGTTTGCTCTACAAATGACATTGCTAGTGACTAAATGTGTTAATTTTCAGTACCTCATCTTTGTACATTAAGCATACTTGCGTACTCTTAGAGCATCTACGGATTCGTATGCTTGCGTACAGTCTCTTATTACTAAGACCATTCTGGCGATTTGCTATGATGCTTAGCTGCTCTGATGTCATTGCATTCAGGTATGACTTTCTTTCTAGTTTAGTTAAATGGATAAGCCCACTAGGCACAGTAGTCTTTTGTATGTGGGTGATCCGGGAGGGGGAACATTGTCTGATTAATTAACTTATGAACCAAATAGAATGCAAATGTAGAAACTGAGAGAATCAGACTGAGAACACAGGACAAATCACATATACAGTCAATTGGTAAAGCATTAGACTGCTGGGAAAACAGTCAACTGATATATTTCTGAAGTCCAACAGTTACTCTGTTGAATGTATTTACGTATGTATGTATGCATTTATTTTGTGGTCTAGTCTTGCTACAAGTTAAGACTCACTAGAAACAAATGTTTTAGCTTGGTGACCAGGTTGTTTTTAGATGGTTTATTTGCATATTTAGAATCATACAGTTTAAGGTATGAAAGACATTCCAGCCTCACCAAGGAGTGTAATTCTAGTCACATAACTGTACTACCAGTCAAAATGTGTTTACAATTTACTCACAGTACATTACGTATAATAGCATTATTCACTAGTCTGGAAACAAGATGACACGAAGAAGAGCACACTAAAAGGCAAATAAATAAATAATGCAGCAGTTCCTTACCAGCAGAGACAAAGCAGTCCTTCATTTGTGGTTAGTGTCTGTCTCTAATGTAATTAAGGACATTGGACAAGTAAGATTGCTCACACAGACATGAGTCATTGCTGTAACTAATCAACAATCTGCTTCACTGTGGTAAACACAAGGTAGTAAAAGGATTTCTCTCATTACTGACACTTGGTTTTGTTAGGGAACAAACAGCAAATGCTTGACATAAAGGTTTTAGAATTTCCATTTGAGAAAAAATTTATAAAACAGTCTGATTGTATTGTGTCCATTTAAATAAATACATGTATTTAACTAACTATGGAGTGCATCAATTATTGTCTCACTTCCAAAATAGCCTTTAGCTACAATAAATGTAAACTAGTATACTAACACGTTTTATCAGTGTAATCTTTAATACAGAGCACACCCATAGACGCTATACATCAAAAGATAAAAAAACAACTAACAAATAGCAAGCAATATATGTTAGTATTTCTGGTAAATACCATCAAAAGCTAAACTGGGTAACCCAGATGAGTAGAGTTTATCAATAGTTTTCTGTTTACCATACAAACTCATTCCCTCCAATAGAGCTCTGAAAGTGTGTACTCTAACCTCCAATGACTACATCCTGAGTCTTTTGACAAAATCAGGTTACATCCTCACAGTTCAAACAACTGTTTACAGCTCTAGAATCATAAACATTATCAAAGCAGCACAAATGGCAAACTGCTCAGCACAATCTTAACTTCACAGTGGCAGCATTCTTCCAATTATATGTCTTAAAATGGATTTCATAAGGCACAATAAAGACAATAAATATTAGATCTGATGTTTTCAATTTTCATTCTATCCTCAACTAATGAGTTCGGATCCGATATCTCGGATCCGACTCGGCCGTTGTTAAAACTTGTGGTGACCAAAAACTCTCAAGCTTCTCCCTTACCCATAATGCACCAACCCCAAGTACCTCAGATCTCATTTGCCACTTGTGAAAGATGTGGTGACCATTACTCTCGAGCAGATAGTGTTTAATTTAGTGATTTTGTGGTTCTTATAAGTTAAAACCTTATTTTTTTCAGGTCCTTTCTATCCCTTACATTTTCACTTTTATAAATATTATCTCTACTTAATATTTTTCTTAATTTTGTACATTTTGTACCTTGAATACTATCGCTAGTATTCCTTTCCCTTGCTACTACACTTAGTGTAGATTCTGTAATACCATTATTGGTAATTGTCTAGTCTTTGTTTCTTTCCTCTTAAAAAAAAAAAAACTTTAGTCTCCAAGTACTGTTTTTTGATGATAGTGCATGCACTGTCTTTTACCTCTTCTAACAATGGCAGAGAAAAGCCCAGCTGGGTTTAAGAAATGTCTCAAGTGTGGGCATAAATTTCCTGTATCTGATGCCCACACTTTATATGTATATTGCCTTGGTCCTCTTCATTTACATGAAGACTGTGTGATCTGTCATGGGTTGAACCTCAGAGAGAAAAATAAATTAATACTAAAGGGTTTGCTTCTTTCCGCATTCAGAGAAGATTTATCTGGACCTAAGTAACTGAAATCTAAAGACTCAAAATCTCCTTTTCCAGGTCCATCTAGTTTTTCCTCCAGGACCTTGGAGCATTCAAAAAAGAGACCTCAGTGAGATCCGACTTCATTATTGGATCCTAATAAGAAAAATAAAAAAAATATCTGATCCAACATCAACATCAGTTCCTAAGCAGAATAAATCATTGGATCCAACTTCTTTGGATCCAATGAAAAGGTTATCAGAGCTGACCACTTCTCCCAGCATTAGTTGCCTAACAAGAACCAAATGTTCTCCTTCGCAGGACCCTGTACCATCCAGGTTCCCCTCACCCTTTTTGGAGAGACCCAGATCCCACTCTATAATTTCTACTCACTCTTTGAGGAGTCTAACAGAAGAAGATGTGGAAAGAATGGTGAGAAAGATTCTCTCAGCGTAGAGTCAGATGGTCGCCTTACTGGCTCCTACCCCTTTAGGTCAGGAGATCCACTTTTTTTTCACACCCCCTTTACCAGTTCCTCTTCTGACTTCTATTGCTGTCTCAGAGTCCTTGGATCTGAGCTGTCTAGCTCTGTCTGACTTGCATTTTAGGATAGCGTTATCCTCAGATTTGAAGTTCACTCTGAGCACCTCGGTTCAGTTGGACCCAGAAAGCTCTCAGAACCAAAGTTTCCCTGTCAGATCTGAGGTGTTGGAGTCAACTCTAAAGTTTTCAGAGCCATCTGCATATCTTGGAGCCTAGGTACAAATTAGTTCATCTCTGCCTTCAACCTCAGGGTGATTGCCTTCAGAGCAGGGAGGGACAGTGAGCCAAAAGCTTGCCTTTTTTGGATCTGAGGTCTTCTACCTCTCTTGGGCAGTCTGCCTTTAAGGCTATGGAGAGGGCATTGTCTGCTTCAGCAACACAGACAGATCCTACTGCCTTGGATCTACATTCTACAACTCTGATGTCTCTGAGCTCAGAGTCTCATCGCTCTTTTCCACAGGAGCAACCAGTACAAAAACCCCAGGCTTCCCAACAGGGTATCGTGACTTCTTCTGATACCTCCCCAAAACATCTCACTGAGGAGATCCCTAAGAGGAAGATGTGTAAGAGTAGCACTTGGACTCCCCAGAGGAGTCTGTCACAGAAATATAGACTTTGATGAAGGTGAAGGGTCCCCATGGTCACTTCTGAAGATGTTTCATTTGGAGACATCCTTAAAATCCTTAAGCAGAGAGGTGGCTGGACTCCCAGCAACCCTTCATTTGAGCAGTCTGTATTCATGGAGGCTTTCAGTATTGGCCCATCTACCCCTGGGTAGCTCTGCCCATCAATGAGCTCATTGAATTGATCTCTCAGCAGGCATGGAAGGATCCCAATACTACTGAATCTATACATTGGAGACCTGACAAAATTGTGGCACCACCTGTGGGCAAACAGTTTTGGGATGCCATGGTCATAGTGGTGGCCACTAAAAAGGAACTTACCACGGAGAGTTCCACTGGAGCCTCAGGTGGTGGACAGGTTTGGGAAATGTGTCTATGCTTCAGCAACCTTCACCTTAAGGTCACTGAGTTATTTGGCACATTTCACCAGATTGCAGAGGGATTTGATTAGAGAGCTCTTAAATACCCTGTCAAGATCTGTTTCTAAAGAAGTACAATATTCCATGACTTCTCAGTTGACTACCCTGGAATCTATTTCCAATTCTTCCATGAGGCTCATTTCACATGAAGCTGAAGGAACCTCAAGGGCAGCGTGTTCAGGCATTTCTATTAGAAGGCATGCTTGAATGCACTTATGTGATTTTGTGGAGCCCTTTATGTCTTCATTCATCAATGCTTCTTTTAATGGCACATCTTTGTTTGGCCCCAAAGTAAAAGGCACATTAGCCAGATGTGAGAAGGATGGAAAGTCCCTGTCTGCCATGTGTGTATGTTTTTCGACCCCTCAAAGATCCTTAACTAGGAATCAATGAGGTGGGGGGAAGATGTGGTTCAAGAAATCCCAGGGACCTTTCTAGGACACACATGGAGGAAGTTCCCCCAGGGGTAGAAGGGCAAAATCTAATGGTAGACACCGCCCCCATGGCAGAGGAAGCCCGCAAAACCAGAGGTCCAGAGATACTTTCTTTGACAGACCCTTCCGGCATTCCTGAAAGGAAGCCCATTTGCCCTACTCTGAAGGCAATCAGGGTTGACTATCCCTGCATCAGAAAGCCTGGCTTGAAATAATGCAGATACTTGGGTGCAGAGGATTATTTCTACAGGTTGTATAATACCCTTTTCCCTTCCTCCTCCAATTTCAAGGAAATTCCTCAATGTTCCACCCAGTCAGAGGGAACAAGCAGCAATTCAGGTTCAAAAGCTGCTAGGAAAAACAGTCATCCAAGGGGTCCCACCAGACCAGATAGAATCTGGAACTTACTCAAGATTCTTTTTAGTTCCAAAGTAAACAGGGGACTTGAGACCAGTCTTGGATCTCAGCAACTTAAACAAGTCAGTTAGATGTACCACATTTTGGATGGTCATTGTTCAGTCCATTCTTCCTTTTCTGGGCAAGGATGACTATATGTCCTGAATAGACCTTCAGGATGTATATTATCACATAAAGATGAACAGATGGTACAGAAGGTACTTATGCTTCTGGCTTGGAGCTTGAAATGACCTCCAGGTTGATAGAGTAGTAATCTCCTATGATCCTGCGATTACCAATTCAGAGTTCTGCCCTTTGGTCTCACCAGAGCCCCCAGGGTGTTCACCAAATGTATGGCAGTTGTAGCAGCTCACTTGAGACTGCAAGGATTCCGGATGTTTCCATATCTAGATGAGTGGCTCATTACTGCCTTGACCAAGCATCAGTTGATAAGGGCAAGAGATCAAGTTCTCCAGACATGTTCTCATCTAGGAATAACCATAAACTGAAACAAGTATCAACTGGAACCAACTCAGAATTTGGAATTCATAGGAACACTGTTCAACATAAAGTCAATGATAGCTTCATTGCCTCCCTCAAGGGTTCAAACTATAAGATCATAAGTCACAAAAATATTCTGCAGACGCTCTAGGGTCAATGTCAGCAGTGATAACACTAGTACCTATAGCCAGATTTTACATGAGGATTCTTCAATGGATGCTAGCAACATAATGGTCGATACTTTACCAACCCATGTCAACTCTGATATGAATCTCACATGCAGAAGAGAAAAGTCTCAGGCAGTGGATTCAGTCAGATCAGGTTCTACAAGACTGTCTATTCATTTCCCCTCAGACAAAGGCCATAGTGACCATGAATGCTTTCTAGTTGGGGAAGGGGCATTTTCTTGGAAAAACAGTCCAAGGCACTTGCATATCAATGTCCTAGAGATTAGGGCAGTGCTTTTAGCATTGCAGGCCTTCCAAGATGCTCTCCCTTTGGGGACAATTATAATTCAAATGGACAATATGTCAGCAGTTTGGTACATCAACAAGCAAGGAGGGACCACCCTTTGTGTTGAGAAGTGCTCAGAGTGTGGCAATGGGGATCTCATCCAACCGCTTTTCATAGCAATGCACATTCTGGGAAAGTCCAGTGTGATAGCAGACAAACTGAGCAGGTGTATTGCTCTACATCACAAGTGGTCTCTCAACAAGAACGTAATGAAAATTATTTTTTGTCAATGGGCAAGCCTTGCTGTGATCTTTTTGCTTCGTACCTAAACAACAAATGCAGCAGTTACTTTGCCCTAATCCCCCAGGGGGAATCACAGAGGGATGCTCCTCTACTTCACAATTGATCCCCGGTCTACTATACGCCTATCCACCAATCCCTCTAATTCCAAAATTCCTACAGAAAACTGCCATGTTGAAGAGCAAAGTCATCCTCATTGCACCTCAACAGATTTGGTTCCCCTTCCTTTGGCCTCATTTACTTCACCAACCATCGATTCTGGATTGGACTCCAGACCTCCTGTTTTACCCGACAGGCATGATTCATCCAGACATATCAAACCTCAGGCTGATGGTCTGGCTTCTCCAATTCCATTAATATCCAGACAACCTATGCTGTCTTCCCCAGTCAGACATATACTTTTAACTTCCCATAAACCTTTTACACGTAAACTTTTTTCCAGTAAATGCAAAAGGTTTGTTTACTGGGCACATAAAAACAATGTTGATCCATTTTAGCTCTGATAGATATTTTTGGCCATTCTTTTTAAAGAAGCTAGTTCCTCAACAGTTAAAATTCAGTTAGCAGCAGTATCAAATTTTCACATTGGATTTGACTGTTCCTATGTTGCCTCTCATAAGCTCTGCAAAGCCTGTTTGCGAGGCACTCTTTTTTTAAGACCTCCCTTTTAAAGACCCTACTGCCCCCATGGGACCTAAATCTGGTACTGCAAGTGCTTACTACTCCCCCCCCCCTTCAAACCAGCAGCTAAGTGTGACCTTAAATACCTTTTTTGGAAGACAAAATTTCTAGTAGCCATTACTTCTGCTAGAGATTCAAGCCTTGTCTTCAAAACATCCGGATTTGATTTTTGACAAGGATAAAGTTACACTGTGAACTAATGCATCCTTTCTTCCTAAGGTGGTGTTAGAATCTAATATCAATCAGTCCACTAATTTGCCAGTATTCTTTCCTAAATTTGCTAACAAAGGTGAATACTTGTTACACTTATTTTATGTTCACAGACAATTGCATTTTTACCTACACAGAAGAAAAGACATCAGAAAAACTGACCAATTGTTTGTTTCATTTGCAGAAGGGAAACTGGGAAAGCCAGTTGCCAAATTACCTTTAGCCAAATAGATAAGTGATTGTGTTTCATTTTTTTTATAGCAAATTGAATGTTACTTTACCAAAACCATTATGGGGCAATTCATCTAGATCCATGGCAACTTCCTCAGTTTTCCAGTATAGAGCATCCATGGATGATATATGTGCTGCAGCAGCTTGGGATACTCCCCATACCTTTGTTACTCATTACAAATTGGATCTGGTCTCTGGAGGTAGAGCGTCATTTGGTTCTATGGTGCTCAGGAATATTCTTCTGTGAATCCACCTGGGATCTTAGGTAGCTGTGGTCTCTGTCCCATTAGTTGAGGATAGAATGATAATTGACAACATCAGATAAAGAAGTTATTGTCTCAACATAACATTTCACTTGCGTTGTCCATTTTTATTCTTCCTCAACTTCTCACCCACCAACCCCCACTCCTGAAAGAATAAGTGGTTAGAGGATATCACTGACCTTTATATTGAGCTCCAGATATAGTTGTTTCCCTATTTAACTGAACTGCGAATATTTCTTTCTGCTAAATATCTGCAAACAAGATCTGAGGTACTTTGGGTTGGTGCATTATGGCTAAAGGAGAAGCTGAGAGTTTTTCTTTGCCACGGGCTTTAGCAACGGCCGAGTGAGATCCGAGGGATCGGACCAGAACCCATTAGTTGAGGAACAATGAAAATAGACAACACAGATGAAATGTTATGGTGAGTACATAACTTCCTTTTTTAACATTTTGTAAACAACTTATAATGCATCAGTAATCATTCCAGCTATACACAACAGTGTCAGCAGCAGTTTGTTCATCTAGCTGTGAGCTTTCACATGAGACTAAGATGTTCTGTCTCAATTGCTTGATTACTGACATATTTACAGGAGTATGACAATTATGACACTATAAATAAATAGTACACAAGCAACATTTACTATCTCTTTAGTTGTACTGAACAGACAGCAGTATTAGTCATTTGTGTTACACATCATGTAAGCAGTAAAATGAAATATTTCAGTAGCTTATATGTACCATGTTTTTGCAGTTATTAATGTAAATATGAAGAAAAATATTAGACACCTGGAGGCATCACTAGTGTTTAATAAGTTAAGTACAGGTAGTACTAAAATAGAAAAGGTAACTGCATAGCATAATGGACTAGCTAGCACATATCAATAATCTGCTATTGATTCCCTTTCATGTCCTTTGTGTTTGAATAATGTGAGCTATAATTTGTTTGCATATTCTGCCATTTGCTGTGCTATGAATGGTGACATACAAAGCTTTATGTGAGTTTTCCTTAAAGTTTGAACAAGTTGTTTACTTTTGTAGGAATCTACTAAGTCATTCATACTATTAAATATTATATTATTTCTTCATATTGTGGTGGCACACAGTATAAGTATCACCTCCAAAAAAAGCTAGCAAGTTTGACTGGTGCACGGCATAACCAAACTATAAAATAAATCAAAAAAGACTCATAGGATGATCCGGGACTGATGGTGACACACCGTGGTGTTTTGTTGCGTGATTTATATATTACCATTTTTTTGCTTTATTAATGGATGTAAACAATATTTGAACATAACAAGTTTATTTGAGAATGAATTTTGGCCAATTGATATTTATGACTATTTGTGTGTTAGGTAGCACAAGCGCTTTTTTTGGTGCTAAATTCTGGTGAAAGTCTTAAAGATTTTGTTCATTTTAAAGGTATTATTTTGAACATTGAACAAAAGGGGGCCATTTAATGTTGTTTATTATATTATATTTATGGTCATTGAGGCTTGCCCCTTGACAGCATGGTAATTCATTTATAAGAGTTCTATTGGAATATATGCACATTGTTATTAGGGACATATTCATGTACAAGTTTTGTTCATGGGTTTGGACTATATATTTTCTCTTTATAAACATCACAAACTAAGGGGGGTTTACAGTTGGATTTATTGTTGAAAATATATAAATATTAATATAAGTAATGGTAATACAGTGATTTAGGTTGCTGTATTTAGACCATACATATATAGTTTGAAATGTATTTTTTATATTTTGATACTATATTTTTGTAATTGTATAAATATAAGGTGAAGAATGCTCTAACCATATCTATAACTACTGGTGGTATAACACATTTGTATTATTCTATGTGTTTAGTTGTTTATTTCTCATATGATTTTTACCCCTGTTTTTGAAATATTTGGGTCCTCTCTAGTTATTAATGTGTATAAAGATATTCTGTTTTATACATTTTTGGTCAGAAGGGTAGCAAGTCAGGTGGTCATATGTTTTTTGGCAGTGGTCAGGTCATGTTCTTCTAGTTTTGGATCTGAAATATAACTTACTAGGGGATCTGTAGGAACTTGCCTTTCTCATAGAAATATTTTTGAGTTTTTGAACAAGTAATTTTGGTGTATTTTTCCAGGCTTTGCATCAGATAAACATTATCTATCTTTGGATACCATTTATAGGGTCATCTGAATATATTGGGCAGGTTTACAGCTTATTGTCATGGATCTCCAAAGAATTCTGCAGGGTTTGTGTGCAGATCAGGATGACATAAAAGTTTTTGGCATTGGGACCAATATGGATGGGGTCCCTAATGAGAAAATAAGAGATTTCCATGACGGCTGCAACTTGCTGTTTTACCAACTAAATAAAGAGATTAAAATCTTAAGAACCAATATATGGCATTTGAAATTATTCAAGGCATATAAGAATAAAGGTATTATTCCACGTGGCTTAAGGGTCAAAATTCAGCCCTTGGTTGGTAAGCCAGATGACCTATTGATGGAGGATTGGCATAAGGCACAACAAAAAGCCACTATGGCTTTTGTTGATATACTAATGTCCTTTTATCAAAGGACAGTTGAACAAAATATTAAAGATGTGACAGAGACATGTGAAAATATGAATAAATATGAAGGTATGCCTTCTTTTGTGCAAGGCCTGGAAAAACTATCCAAAGATCTTCTTAATTTTGAGAATGGGTTGAAAGAAAAGAAGCTACATAAATTTCATAGAGATGTGGAGGATTATGAGAGAGGCAAGCTCTTTGAGTCCCAGAGGGGGCTTAGATTTATTGATAACAATAAGGGTAGATCCAATATTAGAAAGAAAAGACCAAGATCTATACTAAAGAAAGCAACACAGGGTCTCAGTACCTCAGGGGAAGAATCATCTATGACTGACACAGAGGGAATTTATATTAGTGACTCTCCTGACTCGAAAAAGGTACAAATTCAGGAGGGCCCTTTAGAAGACAAACCCGTAGGGGTGGACACAAGCACAAAGGTGGTAGCCTTGGAAAATCTATTACAGTCAATGGTGACATAGGGACCCAATTTTATAATGTACATAATATTTCCTCTTATGTTTTATCAATAGATGAAAAAAGTTTACTTAATAAAGGTTTAGGGTTTGTTCCCAGTTTTTTGGTAGATGAACATATTTTTGTTTCAGATCTTTTTGCTTTCTGTAGAATTTTGAATCTAAAATTGTTTTTTGGAACATCTAATAATTTTGAAAGAACATCTGAATTTCGTTTTCACAAATCCACATTTATGCCACCAATGAATAAATATGTGGGTATTTTTAAGGAAGCCGTCCTAAGGGATTTACATTTTAACTTTAGTTCTGTTAGGAGCTTTAGCATAATCTTTTGAAAGGGGAACAACAGGCTTTGAAAAACTTATATTCCAATTCTGATATAATCATTCTTCCAGCAGATAAAGGTGGGGCTGTGGTCATAATAGATGCCAGTTATTACTGGAATGAGGGAAACGAACAATTGTCCAACCCTCAGAACTATATTAGGATGTCAACAGACCCCACACCCAAATTTAAGGTTGAGATTGATTCATTTTTGAATCAAGCAGTGGAAGAAGGAATAATTGATGTGAAGACAAAAGAACAACTCATGGTTCAGGATCCAACCCGACAGTACCTGTATCTCTTGCCCAAAATTCATAAAAATTTGAATAGACCCCCAGGAAGACCAATTGTTTCAGGACAGGGATCTTTAACTGAACCCATTTCTGGCTTTTTGACATACTATCTAAAGCCATTATTATCAGGGGTCAAGGCAAGAATTAGGGATACCACAAAGTTTTTACAAATTATTCAGGACTCACAATTGGAACCTAATTGGCTCATGTGTATACTTGATGTTAAATCCTTATATAACAGTATTTCTCATTGGGCGGGATTACTTGCCCTAGAATACTGGTTAAATAAAGCTAATTTATATGCACCAGGATTTAACACTCTCCTCACATGTCTTGCAGAACATGTACTGACTAAGAACGTCTTCTATTTCAAGGGGGAATGTTACTGGCAGCAGCAAGGAACAGCTATGGGGGCCTCATTTGCCCCAACTTATGCTGACCTCTTTATGGGGTATGTGGAAGATCAGATTATATATGATGTCATGCATAACATTTATCTCTCAGAGATGGATATATGGATACGTTTCTTAAATGATTGTTGGTTGGTTTGGTGTGAGGGTGTGGACTATTTGTTATAATTTTTGGAATATCTTAATTGTAATAGGTGGGGGATTGAGTTTACTATTAATTATCACAGTAAAGAGATTAATTTCCTGGATGTCAATATTTCGAGACAGGGGGATGGTACTCTCAAGACATCAGTATACAGGAAATACCCACAATACAATAATTTATTATATGCAATCAGTTTACACCCCACACATACCATCAACAATATTCCTAAATCACAGTTTGAGAATTAGAAGAATATGTTCTGCAGACATGGAATTTCATAATGATAGGCATGATCTTGAGGGTAGATTTATTAATAAGGGGCAAGACTTCAAAGTCTTCAAGGCCCAGGCTTCTGTGTCCAAATATAAGAAATCAACAGTACAAAAGACCAGTGATTGGGCGGCCAATTGTGAGAGATCTAGCTTATTGAATTATAAAGCTAAAACTAGAAAGGATGGATCAGGAACCATGAGGTTGGTTACTACATTTGGCAGTGATATACATTTATTGCAGGATGTAATTAACAAACACTGGAATATTCTTCGGGCCAATACAGATCTGGATCAATTTTTGTCTAACAGATGCCAGTTTTCTTTCAGAAGGGGAAGAACACTCACTTCCTATTTTGCACATTATAAGAAAACTTTTTTGGATTATGTGAACCAACATCAACTAACCATATTGGGGGATAGGCTTGTTGGGTCGCATCCTTGTGGACATTACAGTCTGTGTAAACATATGTTTAAAACTTCATATTTTAGCAGTAAAAACACTGGTCAAGTTTTTGATATTTCATTTTTTGGGAATTGCAGTTCTGACTGGGTTGTCTATTTGGCTAATTGCCAATGTTCTGTCTTTTATGTAGGGCAGACTTCTAGCAACTAAGAAGTCATATTTCAGAACATTTGAGTGATTTACGTCTTAAAAAATGACCATTGCATTGTATAGACATTGTCAGTTACACAGAACTGCTTCAATTAGATTTGTCATTATTGACCAAGTAAAAGGTAATAGATCTATGAAACAAGGTTGGCACACTATACTAACTCAAAAGGATTATTAAGTTGGGTGCCCTATTTCATCCTGGAGTTAATGACAAGTTATGAGGGTCTTCTTTCTTCTTTTTATTAAGGACCCTAATTGGTAATTTCACAAGTAAATATATGATATGAATAGAAGTTTGATTACAGCATCTGATATTATATTTAAAATGTTTATTCTGGTTGATATTTGTATGTGTTTGAAGGCTGGAATGGATTAATGGGGGAAGTGATGTCACAATTGGGGATGCACATTGTGTATAAAAACTGTCCCTGCATTACGTATGTTTTATCACTGATGAAGGTTTGTTACCGAAACTGGTCTGAAGGGAAAGGAATAAAACTCAATTGCCTCTGAGTGCTGGCTTCTTCTTTTTTTTTTTTGACATAGTATAAGTATCTCATGAATGTTTTTTGGTTGACTACTGCTCAGTCAAAAAACACTGAGACTCAAAACATTAAGAACTTCAAATAAATTTTAATGTGGGTCCTGCAGGGGGGCAGAACCATTTTCTCATTCCATTATGGTTACTGTTTTGCACTTTGATTTGCCAGCATTCTGCGGTGTATGTATGTATGTATGTATATATATATATATATATATATATATATATATATATATATACTGGAGAGGTGGAGATATGCTCTAGAGAGAAGAGGAATGAAGGTCAGCAGGACTAAGACAGAATATGTGTGTGTGAATGAGAAGGAGGATAGAGGAATGGTGAGGATGCAGGGAGTAGAGATGGCGAAGGTGGATGAGTTTAAGTACTTGGGATCAACAGTTCAGAGTAATGGTGAGTGTGGAAGAGAGGTGAAGAAGAGAGTACAGGCAGGATGGAGTGGGTGGAGAAGAGTGTCAGGAGTGATTTGTGACAGACGAGTACCAGTAAGAGTGAAAGGGAAGGTCTACAAGAGGGTAGTGAGACCAGCTATGTTATATGTGTTGGAGACAGTGGCATTGACAAAAAGGCAGGAGTCAGAGCTTGATGTGGCAGAGTTGAAGATGTTTAGATTTGCACTTGGTGTGACAAGGATGGACAGGATTAGGAATAAGTATATTAGAGGGTCAGCCCAGGTTGGAAGGTTTGGAGACAAAGCAAGAGAGGCAAGATTACGTTGGTTTGGACATGTGCTGAGGAGGGATGCAGAGTATATTGGGAAAAAGATGCTAAGGATGAAGCTGCCAGGTAACAGGAAAAGAGGAAGACCTAAGATAAGGTTTATGGATGTGGTGAGAGAGGACATGCAGGTGGTTGGTGTGACAGAGCAAGATGCAGAGGACAGGAAAAAATGGAAACAGTTGATCTGCTGTGGTGACCCCCTAACTGGAGCAGCCGAAAGAAGAAGAAGAATATATATATATATATATAGAGAGAGAGAGAGAGAGAGAGAGAGATCCATACATACACACGTGCGCGTGCACACACACACACACACACACACACACACACACACACACACACACACACACACACACACACACACTTTCTAAATAAAACAAACAGACAGCTGAACAAAGGAATTGACTGTTACTGGTTAGTGGGAAGGGGTAGTTTGTTACAAATGTAATGAGAGAAAATTGGGTCTATTTAGGGTTGCCAACTTTTCATGTCAAAAATTCTGGACATGTATGTGAAAGCAAAATGTGTGTAATTTTGTTACCCCCCCCCCCCACACACACACACACAGCCATTCTAGTATTTCATTATTTTGCTATTTCTCCATTTCTTCCCAGTTGCCATAAACTCTGTTCAAAACTCTCAGTGTGCATACTGTTTTCTGCTTTACTTATATATATTGGGATTTAATTTAAAACCTTTATTTCCAATTTTATAGTATAAACACTGATAGACATTTGCTAAACAAAACAATACAGTCTCCCAATGAAAACAGACTTTGCATTAAAACTTCTCTGCCTTTGAAACTCACATTCACTGAAACAGCATTGAAACCCACATTCAAAGAAAATGCACCAGGCCAGTGCTGGACTAAGTTTACCTTTGGGCTGTTTTCAAATCATAGGCCCCTTGCACTCATTTTTAGGACAATGCAAAAGTTCTTTGATTCACCTTCCTGATTGCATTAATTTATAATATGTAATAATTAAATTATATTCCCTGTATAATACAGGACCACTTGTTAGACTGTGTTTTAAGTTTGTAGTTTTGAACATTTTTTCAGTAAGCAATGCAACAAAACATATGAACCAACAATGACAAAACTGCCCAAATCAGAACATTTCAACTATAAAAGGCCACTCAAACTTCTGTCATTACAATCTAACAATATCAGTCAATATGCACAATCTCTGCTGAAGTAAAAGTCATCTGAATAACTCCACATTAAAGAGATATGTAACTAATGAAAAGGTTGCTGCTAGCAAACAACTTTATATTTCAGTGTTTCATCTACAAATTCAGTGTCTGCTGCCCCTGAAGAATACATTGCCTATATTACATAAAAAAATGGTAAGCTGGTAATTATGCAATAGGGAATGGATAGCAAATTGTAAACAGGTTCATAGTTACTAATCTGAGATTCCTCAAACAGTTGTGGTATTATCTTTCAAGATTGTTTTCTTTAGTGGTATGTGCCACAACATTTGGGGAGGATCTAGAACAGTTACAGAACTAACCTGGAACAGCAGATAATTATGAGAAGGTGCCTTGTAATAGTGCTATCCTATAGCCTGCTCTGGTTCCAGATTGGGTTTCTAGCTTGGAGTGCATTCTCTGCTTGGTAAATATGTGTAAATGTCTCCAAGTTGCAGCCTCACATCTATCCTAAGTACAGAAGAAGTAATTAGGGACCTGGGGACCCAAGTTGATAGCAATCTCTTTGGACACACTACGGCCAAGGTTAGGTAAAAACAAATTTATATATATATAGCTCATATGATCATGGATCTAGATCTCTTGACGTCATCGCCTCCATTTCTCCTCTTACCATCCCCATCATATGCCCAATTGAGCTTACATGTCTCCCTTTTGGATGTACCCCTACCACACCTGCAAAGCCACCAAGAAAGACCAAAAAAGTACAGAACAAGAGATCAAAGGCTCAAACAGATGCCATATGCTGTCTCCGGTTAAAGAAACTCCCAGTCGCTCAGTGGAGTACTGCTGTCAATAGAAGCGTCTGTGCTCGACGATATTAACATGCTTGCTCTGAATTAATGAACAAACACTCAGAAAGAAAATATCACTCATCGAGAAACGTGAGCGAGGCAGGAGACTTGAACCTATACTAAACAGATTCATAACCCAGAGGCTCCTTCACTCTGGAATAAAAACCAGGTCCCCCTTGACCTGTCCAGGAACCCCAGTGAGTGCATAGGCAGAAATCCCTTATTGAATCAATAGAGTTTGTCCGGATATCGAGTGGATGGTTGATCGTAGGTCTACAGTTGATGTACTTCTGTGTCACTGTGCCAAGGCAAGGCAGTTAAAGTTCAATAAAAGCGAAAGCAAAAAACACAATGGCTAGGCGTCTAAAAAATGTATGTGTGCCAAACACACATGAACCTATGAACCTATATATTCTTAAAAGAGGCAGCAGACGTGGTAACGGTTCTAGTGTAATAAGTTTTGGCAGAACCGTATAATATTTTAATTCAATGTGCCAGCAACTTAGGCTGAGTTTGTCTGGACACAGATCAGCCTTGTCTTGTAAAAAGACAAATAATTTTAACATCTTTTATAGTTTTTGTTTTCTGTACAGGATATATGAGCTATCTGAGTACATCCAGAGTATGTAGTATTTTGCCTTATTTGCTTTCAAATTTAAAAAGGTTACACTGGTAGCAGAACACAATTAATCAGTGAAATAAAAGACATTATGTTGAGTGTGATGAACCTGCGGTGGTGGTGCTGCGGTAGCGTTGTCGCCTCACAGTAAGACACCGTCCGGTTCGATTCTCAGCTAGAGCATCTTCTGCGTGGAGACATGCGTGAATGGGCGTACCTTCATTGAAGGTTGTGCGTCAGGGCTGGTAACCTGGCACGTAAAAATCGACTACCAATCATTAGCGGACCAGAGTTCCGCTGTGGCGACCCCTAATCGGGAAAACCCGAAAGACCCAACAACAACAACAACATGTTGGGTGTGATGAACAGGGGCTACAGGCTTTAACATCTGCACCTTATATGCCAATATTTGAAAGCAGAATGGAACCAAAAATCTAGGATTTGACTCCCACTATTTGGTGCCTATTGAAACACAAATTACAGTTGATGTTCAGGGTATATGGTAAATGTGCGTTTCTGCCTTGGGTAATAGTCATCACCCACTACAGCCAGGTAAGGTCTGCAGTCCACAGCTACCATTCAGAATTTTATTCGGTGGATCCCTGGGATTTCATCCTTCTCAGACTCAGCCAAGTGTCTTACAGTGCAAATGCACAAACAGCAATTGAAACTTGATCAGTTATTTGGCATACCCCCCCCCCACACACACACACACGTATTTCTCACAACGGGTGGTAAATGGTGACTTTCCAAAACCATGTCCTTCCTTCCTAGTCTTTAAGATGCCAGATAATCAAAACTAACAAAACCACAAAACAAAACCACACCTTAATGTTTACCTTTAAAATACACCACTCTTTAAATATTTAAATGGTAGCAATTAGCAATGAGCAATTTTCATATCAAGGAAAGACACTGCACAGTTTGGAACACTGGTAAAATGTATAAACCTTTAAGCTAATAAATAGAGCACAACCACATACATTTAAATCAGACTAAACATTCTTTATTTAAAATAAATACGTTTCAGTATTTTGTTTTCAAGTAAATATGCAGACAATAAAAGGCATGCACACAAACTGAAAAAAAAAACATTTAAATCGCAGAATACGATCAGAAAAAAGTCTAACATCTAAACTAGAAACCACGTTTCTTGTTAAATATATAGTGTGCCCTCACTTCTTCTAGCTGTTAAGTCCAAATGGAATTTCTGAGTCCTTACTGGCAGCATAACTCTGAATCCACAGGTATCATTAGCAAGCAAAGCAAAACTCCTGTAGCTCCTCTATTTCTAGACAAAGTTATGCCACAAGAAAAAAAAAAAAAAAGTTTTCAGGAAGGAAAGTTTAAATGATTAGTTGGTTCCCTGGCAGGCAGCAATGCTTCTTTCATTTTATTTAAATCCTAGGAATGCTAAACCTCTTTTAGAATGTGTTTTGCTATTTATTTTAGAGAAATGCATGGAAACACTGTCATACAATCAGAAACCATATCATTGAAAGACACATTCTGACTACTGAATAAAACAAGATTGTCACATACGTGTTCATTCGTGGTCCATCCACTGCACACTTAAGATGTCTTCAAGAATTCATATTCTGCGCATGGAAGACAAAGACATGAACAATCGGTTGCACAGATGCAGAAGACTGTTTTCATCTTCTGCGTCTGTGAGACTGGACGCAAAGGGTGTTCTTAAAGAAGAACACCCTTAAAAAAAGGCACATTTTTTTTAATTAAAAGAAAATTAAATCTCCCGGTATTTTTCCATACAATATGCTATCCAGTCCATTTTCTGGACAGTGTCCCTTAATTCTGGACAGTCCGGAAGGATTCCAGATGGTTGGCAACCCTAGATCTATTTCATATAGTCAAAGGTTCAGCTCTGAAAACCTCAGTTTGTTGAGCCGATATGAGTGAATGTTCACTTAAGCAAACATTTACAGCAGCAAATTACTACAACAGGGGATGAAATTACTTAGCCAACGTAGCGACCTTCACACACATCTCAGTATGTCAACCCCACCAAGGTGGAGGGTTGCCCCCCACTTATATATACCAACTCCGAGATTGCACTACAATGGGGAAAAGGGAAAATTTCCTGATGTTGGCCAAGTAATTACATTCCCTGTTGTAATTCGCCAATGTGAATGTTCCCTTAAGTGAACGTTTGCTCTTGTCGGCTCAACAAATAGAGTTTTGCAGAGTTGAACCTTCAATTATATGAACTAGACCTGAGAAAACTGGGAGAAAATTTATAAAAAGTTTTTTGACAATCAGGTCAGTAACAAGACAAGCATATTAGAATAGTAGATAGAGCACAGGAAGGAAACTTCTGCTGTTTCCACAGGTAATATTTTGGGCAACAAGCATTTGGCTACAAAGTTGAATCTCTACATGTTCATACTGTTACACTGTACTCTGCTTCTGTTCACACTGATTTTATCAACATCATGATTGCTAACAGGAAAGACTGAAAAAATGTCTTCTATTGAAAAATTAAAGAAAAACTGAATTCTGTTAATTTTCTGTAAAATTCTGCCAAACATAATTGGTGGAAATCTGTAGAACTGCACAGATAGAATTTATAAAATGTACCATTTCCTGCTTACAATTCACTGATTCTGTTGACAAAAAACATTCCAGTGAATGAATTCCAAAAGGCATAAAACATTCCACCAGTGCTGGGAGCTGTAGAATTTTAGGATGGTATTCATAGTCAGTTATGAAAATATGCTTAGGCTATCCAAGCTGTTAGTGGACGAGCTCACCTTAGCTGGAATTCTTACAGGTCATTTATGCAAATACACAATCATAGGATCATAGGAGACTACTAGGCTAGCGACCCAGGGGTCATTTTAACCCTAGCCATTTCATCCCAATGTAATACCATAGAAATGATAGTCAATACCCACCAAGATTGCATTTAGTAATGACTGCCCATGTCCAGGAGGATTGTATGTGCTATCCTCCATAAGAATTTACTGTGCCCCATCCACTTGTCCAGGTTCCTCTTGAACAGTGTCATAGAGGTGCTCTGTTTCACATGAATTGGTAACCTGTTCCAAAGATGTGGCAGTCACTGGGAGATAAATCTGTCCCTCCAGCATGTCCTATTTAAATTGCAGGCCATTTTTAGGTCCCTGGAACGGGTGGCCCTAGTCCCATTTGATTTACGGATATGCAGCAAGTTTATTAGGTTTGGGTCTTGGATTACTCTGTAGGCCAGGCATAAGTCTCCCCTAAGAAGTCTATATGATATAGAGTATAGTGACAGGGACTTTGGTCAGTATTTGTAAGGCACATGCTGGAGCCCCTTGATCTTCTTTGTTAGAAACTTGTGAGGTCTCTCCAATTGCTGCAGGTGCTCGAATGTGCCTATGCAGATGTGCAAATGACATAAAATATGTTTTATACCATATGCAATTCACAGTCAGATTTTCCTCACTTTTCCATGCTGGTTGCAGATACCCTATATAAAGAGAAGCCTCACCAAATCTATTAGAGTTGCAATTAGCAAAAATGTTGTCACTTGCTGCTAGCATTGCTATTTCCAGGTCTGAGTTGCTTGTCTGGGCTGAGTGGAAACCACTTGCACCTACTGGTGCTCGCCAACCAAGAAGGCAAAAATATAAGCAAATGATAACTCATTATAACTTTGACAATCAAAAAATCTTTGATAGGTTCAGAGTGGACATGGACATTAAAAAGGTCTTAGTGGGTATGTTTGACCCCCATAAGGGGAGTGGTGGATTTTCTATCCCTGTGGACAACAAGGTATGTATAGTCCTCACTATACTTGCTACAGGGGCCTTCCAGAGTCAGACTGGGGTCACAGGCTTCTGCCTCAAATATACTGCAGCAGTTCCAACTTCCTGGTTGCATTCTTGACATGGATGGATCAGTATATCTATTTCCTGGTGTCACCTCAGGACCAAGCCAGGTCTATGCATGCCTCTTATGGCCTGACACATTTCTCTGAGGTGCTCAGTATGATAGATTGTACCCATGTTGCAATTAGGGCCCCTTCTGGTCCAAAGAGTGGTACCACAATAGGAAGGGTTACCATTCCATCAGTTGCCAGGTAGTGTGTGATACATGGGGGTGAATCACCAACATCTCTGCCCAGCATGCTGGCAGTGCACATGATTCCCATATCTGGCACACTAAATCACTCTGCCACCTCTTCCTGCATGGCAGAATACTCACTGATCATTTTGTTGGTAATTGCAAAAATATTTTTATACTGTATTAAGCAGTTATTCATGTTAAAATGTATTGCTGAGTTCTACACTTTTTTATCTCCTCCCCTTTTCTCTCTTTTTTCTTTCAAGTGATGCTGAATATCCACTGGCGCCATGGCTTATGACACCATTGAGCAATCCAAGTGGAGCTACAGAGGAGACATATAACACATCTCTATCCCAGATATGTATTGCCATCAAGAGGGTCTTTGGCCTCCTGAAGAGCCATTTTAGAAACCTGTTTAAGTCTCGCAGTGCTGTTCAGTATGACCCAACTTCTGCGTGCAGCACATTTACTGCATGTTGCATTCTGCATAACACGATCATGCATCAGTCTGGTACTGAAGTGGCTCATGTTGTCATTGCAGCTCCCAGTTCCAGTCCCACTATGACTAATGATGTCCAGCTGGCAGCAATAGTAAGGGACCCCATGTGGCAGGCTCATGTACAGCATGTGGCTGCACTGGTAAAGAGGCAGGGTCTATTCCACAACTATGCATCATGACATTCTGGTTAGTGTTACCTTTATTGTAAAAAACACACAGGGCATAACTGCTGCATGCAGTGATATCCATGAGCTATGCTGAGTGGTGCATGTCCTGCTGTCATTGTTGATGTGACATTCTCTCTCATCTTAAAATAGTTTGTATTATCTTTTAGAAAATGTACTCATATTATTTTTACTTAAAGTCATGCCTGAGTGCTCACAATGATTCCTGACCATGATCATGACTTCACATGTGAAGTTCTTCTATGTCTAGATGAACACTGTCATGGCCTGCATGAAATATGTTGGGCTTGTTCACCTTGACTACTTATATTAGTTTCCTGAGAAGCAATGGTATTATTGTGTGATCTCTCCCTCACATGTCCAGACAGTACCCTGCCCTCTGCCCCTTGCAAGTCTGACTCCAGCTGTACTCTGGTATGCCCTAACTAGTGTATGAATGAAGGCAGTCACTGATGCTTGGCGTGCAGTATGGTATGAATCAGTGTGATCATGGCATTATCCCTACTCTGTGCCATTTCCAAGTACTGGAAATCATCCCACATACCATGGAGAACTCTCTTTCCAGCTGACACTCTCTGAGGCACTGGTCTGAGCCCTAACAATGTCATGGCACATTTCCTGTTGGGCAGCCAGTGCTTTCTGTTTCCTAGGGTAGTTGTAGTAATTTCCTGCATCTGGCTCCCCTTTGTAAAGGTGTCAGTTATGGACACTGTTACCACTGAATGCCTGTCACCATACTCAAAGTGTTCATCTGGGTTTGGAGATACTGGTGAGAGGTGCAGAAGTGTTCTTGCTGTACAAACGGGAATGGCATGTCAGCTTTTGCTTGACTTTGTGTTAGACTGTCACTTTCTGCAGAATTACTAACATGTTGTAGGGTGAGACATCCTGCCATTAATCTTATGGACTGCCTGTCACTTTCCTCAGGCTGCCTCATAAATATAACTATATTATCATTATCAGCAGCAGCAGCAACACCCATTCTGCTGCTGATATCATCTAAATTTATTGGTATAGACTGTTTGTTTCTGATATCATATTGACCATGTAAAAATATTTAAAAACATTAATAATAATAATGGAATAGCACACAGTAATGTATGCTTACAAGGGGGTGAGTGAGACACTTACCACAATGCATACTGCCTTCATTACCATTCTATGCTGATGTACAAGGTTCACCTAATAATAATTAATTGTGATGTGTTTAATTATATTAAAAAAGAAAAACAAGGCCACAGTCAGAAACAGTGACAATAATGTTTGGGTGTAATCATCTTTTATAGTACAAAACACTGGCCAAGTCTTCCTGCTACTCACATGAATTAAAAATGTTACTTAACACAAACCATATAATTATATACAGAAATCTCAATATAGCCACATAAAATTGAAATATATTACAGTAGAGAGTCAATTATCTGAACTAATTGGGACCTAGGGTAGTTTGGATAATCAAACTGTTCGGATAATCAAACATACATTGAACCAGATAAAAACTTCTAAATTTTGTTGTTTCTGCATGCAGGGAATACACTTCTCAGCCATTCAGTGATTCAATTCGAGAATAAAGAATATTTTTCACAAACAAGCGGACTACAAGCTCAAAAAACACACACAAGCGGATACTTAGAATGTTTGCATATTCAGACTTTATGATTTTTCCTACCTGAAAACTTTGTAAGGCTGCGTTCAGATAACCGATGTTTCAGTTAATCAACGTTTGGATAATCGACTATACTGTACTTAAAGTTCATTTGGGTCATGAATGCAATCACTTTTGTCACAAAAAGCATCCTTGCCCTATCCTGTGCCATTGTCATGTACTCATAATACTGCCATTTTTTTATTCATAACTGTCACTCCAAAAATCTGCAATTCATCATACACGCCTATTGATATCCTTAGCACTGCAGAACTTCAGTAGTAAATTACTGCATTTATAGCCATGTATGCACAATTAGTAAATTATGCCATAGTAATGGTCATTTTCTGTCATCTGTAATCATTTCCAATGCTGCTTTCATGAAATCCAACTTCCAAATGATGACACAAATCCAGTAATCACTCATTACTATCATAACATACACATCATGCAAGAAAATTCATCAAATATGACCCTTAACTCATTAATGAAATATATTTTGAAGTGTTTCTTATTAAATAATCTTATTTTTTAAAATATTTCCTTACTTTATTAAGTCTGCGCGGTATCCTAATGCATTTCCTGCCTATCTCAGTTATTAGAGAATTAATATGGCGATCCTCAACTTTTTGGTATAAATTCTGGGCCATTTACACACGTTATATACAAATTAGGGTAATTTACACACATCTCTATGAATTGTAGTAGTACGCAAATGTGTCAAAAGATGTATCTGCAAATTTTGTTTTTTCAACAATCATCAACATGCGGCCAAAGTAATATGAATGCACATCGGACTGACATGGACACATTGCAGACGGGTTCATATCACGTTATCGAAAGCCGATAACGTCGAATGCCACAATGTCGAACCCTATACAGCGAACGCTAAAAATAGCGAAGCTGCAGAACATCGAATTCTTTCCTAGGGAAAGAATTTGGTTGTCCGTTTCTGTGGGTTTGCTATTTTTAGCACTGTGGTGGAAAGTTACGGGGGTTCAGGTAAGTGTGTGGTTGTGTGGACATTAGGTTTAGGGCACAGGTTACGTGAGTTAGGGTTAAGGCGCTGGTGAGGTGAGTGTGCGATAGTGACAGAGTTTAGGGTTAGGGGCTGGTTAAGTGAGTTAGGGTTAGGGCGCGGGTAAGGTGAGTGTGCGATAGTGACGGACCTCAGGGTTAGGGTTGGGTTAAGGTAAGTGGATAGATAGTAGTGTTTGTATAGTTTAGTGTAGAGTTAGAGGTATGATTTTAAGTGTAAGTGTGTGGATTGCTTTTTTTTTGGTGTGCCTGTGTTGAGTGAATGTGTTTTGGCATAGCAAATTTTTTCCTTGGGGGAAAAAAATTCGCTGTTCTGAATGTTTGCTATTGTGTGCTTTTGATTATTTAGGTTCGATTAAATGGTGTTCGGTGTTTTCGGCTTTCGATGACGTGATATAAACGCATGCAGACAGCTCCATAATACACAGCACTTCTCAGCTATCCCAAGCTTGCCAAGGGAATGTGCAAATGTCCCAGACTAACCAATAATCAGAATGTGTCTAAAAAAACAAAATGGAGTTATCTGAATGTCAAGTCTGCAGCAATCTGAAGTGTAATCCCTGTCTATCCAATGTTATGTGCCACATCCCCGTACATCTAACAAATCATACGTTCCTAACACTTAAAAATAACATACATAAAAACATTTATACCCCCAAAAAACTTAAAAGAAATATCCTGCTGTACTGCATGACTCATACTGGTATTATGGTACAAAAAATAACCTTTACCAGTGAGCATTGGCAATAGCAATTATTAATCATATATTTCTATTTTAATCAAATATAGAAGGAAAAGATAATTGGTTTCCTTTAAGAAAAAAATGTATGTGTCAGAGCAGTTTTGGTTAAACCAAACTTGCCAATAATATCAATAGCACTGGTAAACACAAGTAAAACCAATAATCTAGCTGGAGACTCTCTGTTCTCTAACACGGTGGGCAAAATCTGGAACTCCCTCCCAAATGACCTAACCTCCCTACCCTCAACTACCTTATTTAAAACCAAACTCCAGCCATACCTTAAATCACAATGGCTGTGTCCCTGTGTTAACCCAGACTAACTCCCTTGTCACTAGACATTAATCTCCTCATCCACTTTAACTCAATGATCTTTTACTAACAATATAGTGTGTTAACTCTTTTAGTGTAATATTGACCTATTTCACATACCTCATATATTATTGTCAGTATATCTATACCCAATTTTCAAGTAAGATTGTGTTTCTTAATTACTCAGAAGCTAAAAATGTAATTTACTAATATGTACTTGACATTGTCCTTATTGCCTTTTATCCCTTACTAATAGGCTTTGATGTAATGTAATGTACTATTTGTACTTGCCAAATCATGGTAATGTACCTATGAATTTGTATTTTGTTTTTTTCTGTTCTAATGTGTGGAGCTTTTCTCCCCGGGCCTCCACTGAAAATGGACATAAATCCAGTTGGACCAGCCCGGTCAACAAATGTAAAATAAATAAAATAAAATAAATAAATAAACATTTTACTGCAATATTTCAGTAGTGGATGAAATAGCATGTAAAGATGAGGCGTGAATTTATTGTGCATGTTCGGTTTTGTCTCTCCCTGTACCTTTTTTCTCTGTTGTTCTTATTTTGATTATACATTTCTTTCTCCTTTATTGTTTTGTTTGTCTCCCATTTATTTTCCTTTCTTAACAGATTCAAATCCTACCAGAGCAGGCCAGGCATATACCTCCCAGGCTAGGGAACAGTCACCCTCTGTCTGTCTGGGGGCATCCTCACAGGGTCAGGGTGGAGGCAAGAGTCCTTCAGACACCCTGAAAAGTGGAACTCTGGCAAGCCTCACCAAAAGAAGGCTTTGGAGCTTGGTAAAGGACATACTGGTGGAGGTAGTGGACAGACAAATTCAGCCAGTTAAAGTCTCTCTTCATTGTGTTGAAGATGCACTTTCTCAGTTGGTGCCAACCAACACACTAACACAGATCCCTACCCCCTCAATATTGGGGTCCTCCACTGCAACACCACCTGGCAGTGGATGTGTTTGACACTCTGTGGACTGGGAGTTCTGCTGGCATTTCCTCAGCCCTTCTTCCTTTATCCTTTTTCCTACACTGTCTTACCTACCCTCCTATATACAATTTTTTTTGAAAAATATGGGGGGGGGTCTATCTCCCGACAAAAGCACAGTGCCTGTCTCATCCTACATCCTCCAGAACAAGCCCGCTTGGTGTTTTCTTTGTCTGTTCACCTCTTTGTTTGACTCCCCTTTTTCAGTTTTTCTAATCTCCCCTCTATCTATTCTTTAATGAAACCTTCAGGGTGTCCACAAAAGAATACCCCTAAATAAAACATTATAAATCACTTTTCTTTTTTTTTTTTTTTTTAAAAAAATCAGTTTTATTCACTGAGCAGTCTGCAGCTTTCCTTAAAAGTTTTAAGCATGACTGCGCTTAGTCACACTCGGCAGTGATATTTGACAAAGAAAAAAAAGTAACATGAACCCTCAGGCTTTTGCAAAGTAATTTACAACTTCCTAATGCTGAACTTTACACAACTTACTCTTTTGCAAGAAATGGGTGTGTTTTCAAAAAAGAATTCACTTTTCCTTATTCATCACAAATGACTTTTGCTGACCTTGTTTGTTTATCTGTGTAGCCCCACTATTCGCAGATAACCTTTGTGAAGCTCCAGACTATGGATACTGGCCTTAATTTCCATTGGCAAAACATACTTTCAGTTCATACCTGTCAATGGTCTTTATCCTACATTTTGTTTAAATTTCCTTGGGAAATTCAGTGTTTATATGCTTTATTTCCAGCCTGAATTTCTTCAAGCTGTTTTTAGTACATATGTTGTTCAAATATATTCTGTAATTATTGTTATCAGTGTTACAAATTACAAAACACAGAAAAATGAGGTGCTGATGTATGCTAAATGTCATATCTGTTTTGTCCTAAATTCCCTGTTACGTAGCTGGAAATGCTCTTATCTGCATTTAAGATACATCACTACCTTGTCTGCACTTTCTTTCTTAATCTCTTATGCATCAACAGTTTATGTAGAGCCTAGGATTTCTTATTGCCTTTACAGCTATGGAGGAAATTTGTATAAACCAGCCAGCAGTATTGGCAGTAGTAATTTATATGACTCTTTCAGAGCCTTGTCCTCTTTGCCGAGTGCATGTATCTTGCCAGCTCTACTAATACTTGGCTGAAACATCTTTGATGTAAGCAGTTTTCACCATGTGTATATACTGGAATGTTTACCACGATCATGTTCTCTACTCAGTTATCATTATCAGGCATCATCAGTGTCAGTGGAGCAACAGGTAGTGAACTCGCCTTTGGTGCAGAAGGCTGTGGGTTCAATTTCAGTTTCCATACCAGGTTGATCATTTGCTGACCCTGCAGTGCAGCATAAAGGTGCTTTACTCCTGAGTGTGTCATCCTTTGAATGAGACATTAAACTGAGGCCCCATCTGCTTGAGTTGGTGGTAGCTCAGGTCGATATAAAAGATCCAATGGTGCTTATCGAAAAGAGTATTGGAAGTTTCCCCGTGTCTTGGCCAAATTTCTCCTAGTGGTATAATTACCATCTCAGGTCTCCCCTGAAAAGAGGCTACTAGCTTAGCGGGACTAACTCAATCAACATAAAATAACTTTACTCTCTCTTTCTCAGAATATGCATTTAACCACATTGGTACTGATAATTTATTTTCTCTTAATTGCTTTTTAAACAATACCTGTTCTTTTTCTTTTGCCCCCATTTTTGGTACCTGACGACTGATTATCAGCTGATCCCAATGCCATACCTCTTGACTGCCAGATGCAGAACATCCTTGATCTTGTATAATATTTTTGCCCTAATCCTCATAACATTTTTCACTTTCTGGTAAATCAGCTTGGGTTCCAGTCTGTAAGTAACGTCAGACATTAGAGTTTTATACTTCTTATTGTACAGAAAATGTAGGTTGATGTTTTATGGACAAACACCTAACATATACAACAATTCACATTACTACATTTAGACATTCCTACTACATAATATTTACTGTTTTACATATCGACAGACGTTTACTAAGCTAAAGAGACATGGCATTTATTGCACAGAATTCCACAGCTACTTCTTATTGCACAGGATTCTGTTGGCACTAGTCTAAGGAAACACAATATTTATTGCACCAAAATGTCCCAGCTGTTACTTATTGCACATGATGCTATTTTAGCATCAGCGGATATTGCACAGAAATAAGATTATACTCTTGTTAGATTAATTGCACAGTGTATTTAAGATCTTTAAGTTTATTGCATGCAAATACGCTTCTCACTTACTGTATTACCTACTGTCCCTGATGTCAAGCAAGATTTAAGTTGATATTTGATTTCAGTAGCCTCACGGCCAGAGGATAGAAGCTTCTGCTATGATAACGCCTCCCAGATGTTAGATGAAGGAACAGTCCATATGTATTCCATAAGAGTTAACAATTTAAATATTTAAAAATTCTTTCTTATGATATTGTCTCATTAAATATTTGTATTTAATATAAACAATCATCCACAATTATTTGCATATTATTAACATTGCAACTGGTGTACTAGTTTTCCCTTTTATGAATTATTTTGTTCTTAACTCATTTTTTAAATTGTTACTCTTTCACTGTAAATGCCATGCATTTCTAGATGTCTGTTAACTTGATGTGCAACTCAGGTTCACTCACACGCGCACACACACACACACACACAAATATATATATATATATATATATATATATATATATATATATATATATATACACACACACACACACACACACACACACACACACACACACACACACACACACACACACAAGTGTAGCCATTTTGTAATCTCCAAGATTCTTATGACCAGTTAAAATACCATAATCCCCACTCATTTTAATATATATATATATATATATATATATATATATATATATATATATATATATATATATATATATATATATATATATATATATATATATATATATAGGTTCACTACAGGATCCCAAAATACTGAAATCCCGAATTTCAGTATTTCGAAATTCTATAGCCGAAAGCTTGAAATCACGAAGCCTCATAACTGTGAAATTTAAAATCGCGAATCTACACTACAAATACACCACGCACATACACATGCACACAATCTCCCCCCACATCAAACATATAATCCTATACTACAGACAAGCAGGGGGGCAAGGCCTCCTGCACCCCCCCATGTGGGGGGGCTGTGCCCTCCACACCCCTTACTTATATATACTAACTCCGAGATCACACAATCACACACACAAAGGTAACTCACACCCACACATTTCACAGCCCCTTGCACACACACATTGCAGCCAAAACACACTCTAACATACACTAAAGCCCCTAACCAACACAGTCATACATACTTACCCTGAACTTACTCCTATGCATTCACACACCGCAACACCAGAAGCTCCAAAGTTCGGTATTTTGAATTTCGTGCTTCTGGTATTTCGGGATTTCAAGGCTTCGATGCTATAATTTCAAAATACTGTCTTTAAGCAGTGTCAGTGGTGCAACAGGCAGCACACTTGCCTTTGTTGCAGTTGGCTGTGGGTTTTATTCTCACACCAGGTAGATTAATTACTGACACTGCATTGCAGCATGAGGAGGGTGCTGCACACCTGAGTATTCCATCCTTCAGATGAGATGTTAAACTGAGGCCCCATCTGTTTGTGTTGGTGGTATCCTGTGGCATCTATTGAAAAGTATAGGGGAAGTTGCCCAATGCCCTGGCCACATTTTCCCTAGTGGTATAAATACCGCATTTGATCTCCCCTAAAAAGGGGATACTAGCCTAGTGGGACCAACCCAGCCAACAATGGATAAATAAAATAAAACTACATAAATTGAATATACAGTCCTTGCATCTTTATTCATCACAAATATTACCCATTAGTATATTCTTGCTCACTATTGATTGTAATTTATATTACATTCTCTAAATTATTACCTCTTCATATGAATATTCCATGCTTTATGTATTTATTTATTTGCCTGGACAAACTCTGCCAAACTGGGGCTCCACTTTCTTCAACCAGTTGATACACTCATTTCTTCAGTGAAGGTGAGAGACAGATTCCATCCAGTCTTGACAAGAACCCTACAGCATAATTTCCTCCCAATCAGCCAATTTACTTCTCCAAAGGTGAAAGTCTAGTGTTAGGGACCAGTCTAGTATACAAATCACATAACCATCTTCCCTGCCTTGACCTAATTCCATCTTCATGACAGCTGAAGTGTCGCTGAAAGCTGTGTTGCTTGGTAGAAACCCCTAAAAGTTTCCACACAAGAACAAGTCATATTAGGATTTTGTATAGAATGGCATCCCTGGCTGATAGCTACTACCTCCGATGTCTCTACACTCCTGTAGAGGTCAATTAATCAGTGGCCACATCACCTCTGTCCTTCCCTCCTCCAGGATGGATGAGCCGACAATGGCCATTCACTTCCATTTTCCTTGTCATGACCCTTCCATCAGTCAAGCCTGCTAATCAAACCTGAGTCATCTGGGTCATAGACAGGGCTTTATCCCTCTATGCCACAATTTTTTGACTCTGCATTTTAATTTTAATGCTTGTCTTATATGCACCTTTGTTTCTGTTATATTCATTATAACATTTAATCTTCATTTCTTCCAATGTTTCAACCATACGCTGTGTTCATTTTTTCTTTCCTTTTCTTTTCCATTTTATCTTAGTGCTCAATGTTAATTGAAACGAATACTTTAATGAACTATACGGCTTACCAACTTAAGTCCTCACATGTTTCAGATACAGAATAGCTTTTCTCATATGGTTTATGTTATTCTTAGTCTCTACTGAATATAATCTTAAAGTAATCTATTCTAACATCGTTGGGACATACAAAACATGACCAGTATATAAAATGCTTGTGATGTCACATTTAACACTTTTCAGTTTTGTTTCTCCATTTTATTCCCTAAATTCCATCTGAGATAATTATATGCATTCTTTCTTACATTTAGAACAGTTTGTTTCGACTTCTTTTGCATAGCATCACAATTATTACATTGCTTAACTTAGTAATGGTACTAGTCAGTGTGTCCCTATATATCTATATACCTTGTTCTTGTTTATCTGAGTTCATATCTGAAAATAGATTCAGCATTTTTTATAACACCTGTCTGATTATCAAAATGCCCATATGCAAATTACTTCATTATTTCCTTCTGTGTGCAATTTCTATCACCAATTACATATTCTGCATGGCTCTGTAATTTAAATACAACTCACATTTATTTCTTTTCGATTTTGTAAATTCCTAGTATTTTCCTGACATCCTCTTCCTTAGAGCCTGCTGACATAGGAGCAGGAAATCAGACTATGTAACTGGTGACCTGATTTTAGTGACAAAGCCTGGTATCAATGGAAATACATGGGTTTGTGGGAGACAGGAGGCAGTGATTTGGTTTCCCATGCTGAGGGGCAGATAGGGAGTAATTTACCTCAACATGCATGTAATGCTGTGGGTATACTTATTCTGAAAGGATTTTTCAACTGTCTCTGTCTTGGAGAATGACTGGCTTTTGTGTGCACAGCATTACAGGTATACTGAAGCTTCCAGGATGCACACTGCATGTGAAGGCTTCTTGGCTTAACAGGTAAGTCTGAAAATACTATGTAATCTTTGGCCCTGAATAATATACTCTTTAATCCTACCACAGCATAGTAATGGGGGTATAAGTAATTAAATGTACAAAGTGATAAAAATAAATAATAATATATTATAAATAAATAAATAATAATAAGTAAAATAAAATTATTTATTTTATCCTCAACACCAGGATAAACTATATGCCTAAATGTGAAACAAGTACTGATTCATGCCTTGTACCTTCTTTTCTCTTCCTTCTTCACACATATCTTTACTTCTCTCAATTTCTCTTCCCTGACTTTCTCTCTAAATATACCATAAGCCTGCTTTTCTCTCACTTCATATTGCAATTTTTATTTGTATTATAAGTGACTTTTAATTTCTCTTTAAACTCTAAAATTTATTTAAATTTGAAATAATTGCCATATAACTTGTATCTGTTCTTAACAAATATTTTCATATTATGTCTAATTTCGTATAATTATTTAATATGTAGATTGTTTTATTATTTTTTATTATTTTTGAAGATTGTAAAATTATTGTTCTTAAAATGTTTGTAATATTTCGGAACTTTTCTCCCCAGGCCTCTGCTGAAAATGTCATTCTTTCCCGGTAAATAAATATCAATAAATAAATCTCTCTCTCTATCCCTATATATATATATATATATATATATATATATATATATATATATATATATATATATATATACACACGCACACAAATATGAGACAGTGATGTATCTGGAACTATACAAATATTTTGTTTATTTAATGTCTCTAGACACAATTCTGATTTTTCAGGGGTGATCCAGCATCACTGTCTGGTTAAATAACTTTCTCAGGGTCAAACAGTTCACAAGTGCAAACTGAGGGAACTAAACCCAGGGATATAGGATAAAGCTCATTAACAGATGGTAGCTTTAACTGTCTAAGCTAAACTGTCAAGTTATGAGTTTTGAAAGTCTGGGTTGTAAGTTCTACTCATAGAATAGATTATATTAAACATATCGAACACTTCACTGCCTCATACAGGTATTTCATTTATTTTCTACCATTTGTATTTACCCTCTTTCTTTATACCTTCTGTCTTTGTACTCAATTTCATGTTTAGTTAAAGTTTCCTGAATGTACTTTTTGTAAGAAGGTACGGGGTTACTCGAGGTAAGTATTTTTTTTCAATATTCTGGGGTTTGGATTCTTTGGATTTGTCTGTGGTGGTGTTTTGATTGTTCTTGTATTTTTTAATTATTTATTTTTGATCAGTTGTTAGGTGATTATGTAGGATAAAGTCAAAAGTCACAGTCAGCAAGTAGGGTGATTATGTAGGATAGTATATTTTTCTAAGTTCTTTTTGTCATTTTTGAGAAGTCAAAAGTCACAGTCTGCAAGTAAAGGGAAATGTACGTTAGTTCTTGCAACAGTTAGTACTCTTATTATTTTATTTGAAAGAGTGCCTCACAGCAAGAGGTTCTCCAGTTCAATTCTTGGCTAGGGTGCCTTCCTTGCGGAGTCTGCATGCCCTCCCTGTGGTCGTGTGGGTTTCCTCTGGTTTCCTCCCACATCCCAAAGACATGCTGTAGGTGGATTGGACACTCCAAATTGGCCCTAGGTGTGAGTGTGTGCATGTGCCTTCTGTGGAAGGTTGAGCGCCAGGCTGGCACCTCTGCACCGTAAAACTCCACTGCCAATCATGAGCGGATGGGTGATCTGCTGTGGCGACCTCTAACTGGGAAAAAGCCGAAAGAAGAAGAAGATTATTTTATTTGTAAGATGTATTTATTTAATTTTGTAATCACCAATTTAGACATCCAGACTATTTTTAAATGTTACTAAGGAAACAATCTACATGATAGATAAGGGCAGCCTTTTTCAGAAATGGGGGACATGATGGGTGAGCTATCTGTCATGTGCAGGTATAGGTTTTGGTCTCTAAAGCAGATTTTTGCTTTACAATTGCTTTTGTTTGGGTGAAGGTGTTCAAAGTGTGCTAGGTTATTCATAACATGGAAGACTAAGCAGGTATCACCCCTTAGGAGTCAGTTGCTAAGGGTTCTGAGACCTGAGATCTTTTGGTGAGGAAACATCAAGGTCATTGCCACTTTATGAGAATGAGGGATCTGGGGCTATGTAAGCTCCCATTGGTGAGAGCTCACCAACATCACTGTGATTGGCTGACGTATTAGATTTGTCTGCATTGTAGAGGAGTCCATTGCCAATAAGGATTTTCCTGCTATGTAACAGAGAGGTTGGGTATTTTTATTTTTGTTATGGCACTGATATGTTGCTTAGCACTGTCTGCTGAGTGGCATTTTTACAGGGATGTGATCACTGCATTGAATAGTGTAGCGCCATTACATTGCATGTGGCTGCGCTCCCATAGGTTGCCCCATTAAGACCAGCTGGTACTCCAATGATGCTGGCTTTCTGAACTGCATATGATTAGGAGGATAGTTGCATATGTACTCCTTGTGGAGTACAGTATTTCCATAACAAAACAAGACCGTGTTGTACTGGGATAACAGAACAAGAGGGGGCCATCATCCAGCCCTGGTCCTAATGATATGCACAGCTGTCAAGGCACCAGGGAGGGGACATGCAATGGGCTGAGAATGGAGGATGTTCATCCCCTCACTTCTACAAGAGACATTCCTTCCAAGCAGCCCCGCCCCTCCTCCACAGCATGACTGATACTTTCTCTGGTGTCCACCTTATGCATCTCCGGCTGCATGCAAACGTTTCTTTCTCCCTGGGAAAGGCAAGTGAGCTGTACCTCTCCACTACTCTCCCTCCTTACCTGGATTCTCCAGTGCTGGGGTCACTAATCAAACCCCAGTCACGTGGCTGCAGTCAGAACTCCATACCTCTGCACCATGGAGACAGGCTAAAAAGGGGGATTTGTTAGGGAGTGGGTTTCCAAATTTAGGTTCTCACACAGTATGTGTTAGGGTTACTAGCCAGATTTCAATACTTGGTAAGGGGCTACATTTTGTTTCCGTCAGTTTTTCTGAAATAGTTGACAGCTTCAAATGACAAGATAGCTGCTGTATGACCATGGAAGATGGCTATTAGATATTAAAGTTTAGTGCATTGTACTAATATGAGGAGATTTATTTTTTAATATTTTCAGCTCTTATATCAGTTGTACAGAATGGATGGAAGGGTTTGAATAGATTGTACTGTATGTATTACTTTTGTTATTTATTAAACTTTTTAAAATGCATTTTGTAATATTTTAAAAATCAATGGATAGTTATTTTTCTTTAAGTTTTATAGTTTCTATCACATTTGGAAATTTCCTGATGAGGCTGGGATTTTCACAGTTATTTTTAATCTTAGTTTATTTGGAATTTGTACTGTTTAATTTTTATAAGGGAGTCAGCTGTTTCTGGTGTGTGTGTGTGGGGGGGTATTTCTTTTGAGCTCCTGGCTCATTTTGATAGCAATTTTCTCTGAATTTGAACGGAGATCGGGTATATATTTATTTTGTTTACTTTCATTTTAACGTGTAAATATGTTTATGTGTATGTAATTACATACAATTTGTACTTTATAGTTTGATTTTGTTTTTATAAGGGTTTTCTGCCATCACTGTTTATTTGCATGATTTCTATACTTTTTAAGATTTTTTTTTAATATCGTTAATGTTTTGTAGCTTTGATTTTGCTTAGTGCTCTTGTTTTGTTACTGAAAGCTAATTAGCAAATCTGTCTGAGTTTGATTTTTCTGATTGCTATGTTGCTGTTTTTTTTCAGTTAGGTGAATCAGGTGATGGTAGCACACACACATACCTAAGGCATGCATTTAGTAAAAGGTGGTATTTAAACTGATGTGTAAAGTGCTTTCTTTTGGCAATATTTTATGAAGGTTAGGTAAGTGAAATGTAGAAAAAATATATGATTTCCATATGAGTTCTATTATTATCTATTTTTTTTGGATAGTATTAAATAGTATTTGTCAGGTTTAGCAAAAATGACAGTTTCAACATAAACACTCAAGGCCAAAACTGAAACTGTGTATAAATACAGTAGCAGTTCTGGTCACAAGACTGAAAAAATTAAACTCTTATTTTATGTTATTTTGTTTGTTTATTTATTTAGTTATTCATTTTTTTTTCACAGAAATATGTTTTGAGGAACTTTACCCCACAACTTGGGTGACTCCATACACACACACACACACACACACACACACACACACACACACACACACACACACACACACATAACTGGTATAATCAAATGAGGTCATAACTTCTGAGAGAAAAGAACAAACTTAGAGGCATAGTGACTGTGGCATGACCAGGCTGTTTTTACACCCAAACTGCCTTCTCAACAACTGAAACTGGATGCGCCAAAATCACCTCTCTCTCAATGCAAATAAATCAAAGATTCTACTATTCTCTCCCACAAAGACCCGCTCCTATGATAAAAACAACTTCAAAGTCTATAGTCAAACCAACTCACCTATAGAAGTAGTCCCCTCTGCTAAACTACTTGGCATTACTATAGAGGAACACCTCAAGTTTGATATTCATATTCAACAAAATATTAAGAAAACCCACCAGAAGCTAGGTACGCTGTATAGGAATAATCGCTTTCTCTCCAACTCTACCAGGCAAACTCTGGCCTCGACTTATCTTCTTCCTTCCTTATTATATGGAGCCCCTCTCCTAACCAACCTGTCCTCCTCTATCACCTCTAAACTAGAAAACTGCTACAACAAAATCTCTGAATTTGCCTCTACATCTAAAAATACCACCCATCACTGCCTAACCCTACAATCCCTGAATTGGCTTGAACTCCTAAACTACCTAGACTATCACCAACTCACTACTGCACATAGACTCATATTTCAGCCAACAAAATGTCCCACTCTAACTAGCATCCTTCCCCCTTATACACCCAACAGAGCTCTCAGATCTGAAAATCAGAACTTAATTACTATCCATAAACCTAAACATCCTGCTGGCCAACGTCTCCTATCTTTCTCACTAGGCAAAACATGGAATTCCCTTCCCTCCACACTAAGAATCATACCAAACTCAGAAAACTTCAAAACCCAACTATTCAAACACCTGTCCACTAAATGGAAATGTACCTGCCTTCACCCAACCTAATCCAAGGGGGTTCTCACTCAGGTTCCCAAGCTCTACAACTCTCATAGTTATCTTCCTATGAGCCTATCTAAGCTCTCAACAATTTCTATAGGTTCTCTCTAAGCTCTCACCTCCTACAGCTACCCTCACACAGCCCAGCCTTGTAAATATTGTAAATAGCATTCTACTGTTGATGTGTGTATGTAAAGCATATTTACATTTTCTTAAAAGGTTTGTATGTAAACTGTTTCCACACCTAACCCATATCTGTTTTCCTCAAATGAAACTGTGTGATCCCTACCTTCAAGCTTAATGAATTTAACTATGCATGATATTAAATGCATTTCTGAGTAACTATTCTACATGTTGTGTCTTTCGGCTTTTCCCGGTTAGGGGTCGCCACAGTGGAACTCCGGTCCGCTAATGATTGGCAGTAGATTTTTACATGCCAAGTTGCCGGCCCTGACACATAACCTTCAATGAAGGTACACCCATTCACGCATGAGATCTTAATATTAACTATCATTTGTATCTAAATTGTATAATGCATCTTGGGGCTTTTCTCCCCGGGCCTCCACTGAAAATGGGTCAGTTCGGCCCAGTGGACTTCCCCGGTAATCAAATTGCAAATAAATAAATAAATAAAAGTTCTTTTTACAAATTGTGATCAAACAGACAAAAGCTTCATCCAAATGAATGATCTCAAGTCTTAAGAATTCTGTGATTCTTTATGAGAAGAAATAAACTACTGCATACTATTAACTCATAAGTTACTGATTTGGAGAAGAAATAATATGTTGAAATGAAGATATAACCAAAAGTATGTATTTCCTGAATCCAGTGCATGTAAGTAAACATCCCTGGCATGAGTGCATTTTACATACAGAGGTTAGTTAATTAAGAAAATTAAAAAATGTGCATGCAGTGCTAATCAAAGGACCACTAGTAGGAGATATAATTCCTTTATAAACAGAAGAATAATTTTATTTTAATTAGTCTTAAATTAGTATCATTTTTTCTTATAAGGTTTGACAAGGGTATATCTCATTTTGTTTAACCACCCTGTAAAGTAAAATATTTTCTTTGTTAGCATATTGAGTCAAGGTTACCACCTGTCCCATTTTGCAAGGGACAGTCCCTATTTGGGCAGTTGTGTCCTGTAAAAAAATTGAAAAAATGGCAAATGTCCTGAGATTTTAGTACAAAATTATCTCCTATATTTTATGTAATAGTTGCATAAAACAGTTATTCTATATCTGAAACATGTAAATGTTATAAGAAACAGAATAAGCAACTAAAACGCTACAAGAAAAAGCTTTTATTTAGGCAAAAAAGTGAAGTTATGTCCTTGGTACTGGCCGTGGGTATGTTTCGCCTTGCAAAATCTGACTTTTGTACCAAAAATGTCCCACTTTGGGCATTTGAAAAGGTGGCAACCCTATATTGAGTAGATATAATATTTAACATCCAGAATCAAATAACATTCACCATTCTGGTGAAGTCCTGATGAAGAATAATAAGGAATGGTAAAGAAATATTAAAAAGGAATTGCAGACTTGCAGAAAATTAAAGAAATGAGAGTTCAAAACCAATAGTTTATTTTTAAAATGCACAGTTGCGAATACCTGTTGAAAATATTGGAATGAAGACTTGTTCCCAGAATTACCCACCCTGTACTCATTGTAAGGTTATATGATCTGAAACTAATCATTTTGTCTACAAATTGTTTGGCTGTCTCATGCGTAGCCAACTAAAAATGTGATCTACATGTGAAAAGATATCAATAAGAGCAGCCAAAAACCTGCCATACTGAATATGGTAATAATTTTTCTGACTGATAGTACCGGACTAGCCACAGCAAACTCATTGTTGTTTTACTATTGTGTTCAATTCACCTACTTACTGTAGTATTTGGTATTTTGCAACACAAACCTGATGCATACAACAGAATACACAGGTCTGATGATCATCATCTTCATCATGCTCTACATTCTATCAGTGAGGAACAGCCAGTGTAGCTAGACTCATTCCCAGCTATGAATAATTCATTTATGTTTTGCCCCATAAATATTATACACCTCTAAATACCCCTTTTTATTCACAAGTAGCAATCAGCTGCACCACCCCCCTGAGGAATTTTGGCATCTGTCAGCAGAGCAGTGACATTCTAAAGAATAAATAAATAAATAAATAAATAAATAAATAAATAAATAGGTTCATAGGTTCATAAGTGTGTACTAGGCTAATGGCCTTGGAGCCTTTACAAGCTTAGCCCCCAAAAATTGCCCAGGCACCGTGCCACCCGATGTTAGTTCACAGTGCCCCTATCTAGTAGGGCAACTGGAGTGATCCCCGGGGTGAACTTTCTGTTTCCCATCCACTCATCAAGATTTCTCTTGAAGAGGGCCAGCAAGGTGCTCTGCTTGACATGAATGTGAAGCTTATTCCATAGTATAGGCAGTCTTTGGGAGATGCACCTGTCCCTCCAGCATATTCTATTAATTGTGGTAATGAGGCTGTGATCTCTAGAGCATGTAGCGTGGGGGGGATTGGAATTTCTTTAGGTGTAGCATTTCAACTAGGGCTGAGTCAAACATGGCTTTGTAAGTCAAGCAGAGATCACCTCTAAGTAGACGATAAGAGACTGAGAACAGCTGAAGTTTCTTGAGTCTTTCCATGTAGGACATGTGTTTAAGGCCTAGGATCCTTTTTGTGAGGTACTTTTGTGGCCTCTCCAGCTGTTGTAGGTGTCTGGTCAGGTACATGCCAAATGGGGCATTATATTCGATGAGTGGTCTAATGAGGGATGAGTAGAGAGGGATGATGACCTCTTTCTTCCTGGATGCGAAACCTTTGGTTATAAGATGTGCCACATAGAAGGACTTTCTGACCACAGTGGCAATGTGGTGGTCGAAGGTGAGGGGGCTGTTGACCTGAGTGCTCAGATCTCTTATGGCCCCTTCAGCGTTCAGTGGGCTGCCATCAACATGGCAATTTGTGGGAACTGATTTTTTTCCAAAGGTGATGATAACACATTTTTGGCGTTAAGCTTCAGGCCATGGTTCCAACACCAGTCATTGGTCTCAGAGAGGTCGTTTTGTAGGATGTCTGCATCACTTGGGGAGTTGATAATGACTCCTAGCTTGCAGTCATCAGCAAACTTGGTCAGCCAGAGTCCTTCTATGTTGGCCCAGACTTCTGAGAAGTAGATGCCAAACAGGAGAGGGCCCAGGACCAAGCCCTGTGGGACTCCAATTGTGACTGGTCGACAGTCTGACGTGGAGTCCACAACTTTCACTCTGTGGGTCCTGTCTGTGAGTCAATTTGCAACCCACCTAGTGATGTAAGGCTTGATGCTAGTTTGGTGAGTTTATCAATGATACCTGAGTGGGGAATGGTATCAAATGCCTTGGAGAGGTTGAGGTAGGCTGTATGCACTGCTTACCCTCATCCACAGCCTTGGTGACTGCCTCAAAGAAGTCAACCAGGTTCAGCAGGCAGGATCTCCCCTTGATAAAGCCAAACTGTGTGGGGTCAAGAGTTTGGAGATTGCCTATATCTTTGTTAAGCAAGTCCATGATGATGCGCTCCATAGCTTTGCATACCAGACTTGTCAGGTTAATAGGGTGATAGTCCCAGGGTCTGTAGTTGCTCCCACTTTATGGAGTGGGAAGACAGTAGCAGTGCACTATTCATTAGGGACATAGCCTGAGGTAAGGTTGTGATTGAACAGGGCACACATATGTGGTGCCATTTCATTTTGTAGGTCATGTTTAATGCAGCCAGGGATATTATCAGGTCCCATGGATGCTGTATTCTTGGCTTTGGACAATGCATCTTTTTCCTGTGCCACAGAAAAGGTGGGTACCAGGCTTTCTTCTGGTATTGTGATAGGGCCCTGGGGGGGGGGGGGTAAAGTTGGCACTGAATCTGTCGGCTAGTATGTTGGCTATATCTGTTGGCTCAGTATAGGAGGTGCCATTGTGCAATAACTCAGAGGAAATCTGGGTATTGCCTTGGAGGTTTTTGATATAGCTATATCAGGCTTTGTGGTTGTTTTTGGTGTCAGTCACAATTCTGCCTTCATAGCTGGCTTTAGAGGATTTGATAAGGGATCTCAGCTTTTTGTTGAGACTGATAAGGGAGGTTTTCCGGTCTTGTGACTTCATTTTTTTCTGTAACAGTTTCTTCCTTTTGTTGCAGAGTTTATTGATGGCTGGAGACCACCAGATTGGCTTCCTTTTTTTGGAGGAGAGCGTCTTAGTTCTATTTGGTATGGCAAGGTCCATGCATTTGTGTACATGTTCATACACTGCATTGGTGTATGATTCAGCAGTCATGCAGCTATTTTCTATTGGCATGGATGCCGAGAAGTTAGCCAACTCTGTTTTTAGGAGCCCAAAGTCAGTTTTAGAGAAGTTTTTCAGGGTGTTTACCTTAGCAGGGGTTGTAGGTGAGATGGAGATGTCCATGGTGATCAGTTTGTGGTCAGATTTAACCAGGGAGGAATTGACTGTAGGTGTAGAGCAGTGGTCTCCCATGTTGGTGATAACCAGGTCGAGGATGTTGCTTCCTCTAGTGGAGGTCAGAATGAGCTGGTCCAGGGCACTGGAACTGATAAATTCCAGAAAACATTGGCATGTACATTGGTACTTGAATAGTTTTTCCAGTTGATGGAAGGGTAATTGAAGTCACCCCGTATGAGAGTATTTGGTTGGACCTTGATAGCGTCTAGGGTGATTAGGAACTTGGAGTGAGAGTCTAGGGACATGTAGCAAGCTATGACTTGTATTGCCATCTTACCTAGTGTTAGTTGTACCTGAAGTATCTTGGTTGCATTATGCTGGGCTACCAGTCTAGAGGTGTGTGTATCCTTTAAGAATATGGAGACACCAGCACCTTTGGAGCTTCTGGCCATATTCTGGGGCTGAAAGGTATGGAATGAGTTATAGCCTGGGAGTGCAGGGGTGCTTTCTGCCTCTTTAAACCAGGTCTCCGTTACAGCACAACAATAAATAAATAAACACTTTAAGGTTTCCAGTCAGTGTTGGAAATCTGTAGAATAAATTCCTACACAACATTAGGTGGTTAAAATCTAAAAGGAAATCTTTCAGATCATTAGCACAAACTAGCCACATTGCTATTGGTTCTGCACTTGTAGCATAACCTAGAGTGTATACTCTTTACAGACATGTTTAGCCTCTAAATTTATATTTCCATTCTTCATCCTCAGGTTTCTCTACACTATTACTATTTTTAGCATTCTCCAGTAACCTGACTTCTTTCTGACATACGTGGATTTGTGATCACTGCTAGCTCACCTTATCTGGTTTTTGTGTCATTGTCACAGGTGAATGTATAAATATTTTATGTATGAAGGCTATGTAATATGTCTGGTGACAACTTTCAGAAGTGTGTTTTAATCTGAGCAGTTCATTTTGTACCATTTCACTTCATAATAGTTACCTAAGTATTTGTATAACCTACTAACATCTTATTTATTTATGTATATATTTATTGATTTTGTATAATGTATCTTATCATTGTATGTTTTGTCGCAAGTATTTATTGAACTCCACTGAAAATGGATCTTCTCAACTGGACATTTCCAGTTAACAAATCTAATAAAAAACAAACAAAAAAAACCCACATTTTAGTCCTATTATTTCTAGAAGTTTCTGTCCATTATTCAATTGACAGGGGTGAATGGGCACCAGACTTGTGTCAATGTACTAATGACTGGCTATGCTTGTTTGTGATAATGAATGTATACAGTCTGGATTTTTATGTAAAGGTTATAATTGCATTATCCCAGGGATTTCTCTTTTCTCTCAGACTCATGAAAAATAATTAGTATTGGGGGTGCAGCGCATCACATGGGAGTAGCAGATTACGTTCTCTCCTCACTGCAAAAGTGCTTCTTTTCAGTCATTTTTAAAGCATGACTGCTGTTTGTGGTCTAATTTTTGGAATGTTTTGTGATGTCACCTATGACGTGAATCACAAAACACTTGCAGTTTCATTAGGTAGTTAGTTTGAAGGTTTGTGTGGTTAGAATAGATGATGAAGGCCTTCATCTGTTCCAGAGACATTTTCTTGAAGGGCATATTAACTAATATACATAATGGTTTGCTTGAGGGAGTGTGAATACTAAATGCATCAGCGTTTTTACTGTTTGGGGTTATTGTAGTATTTGGCTGGTGAGAAAATAGAGACATAAAATGTGTGATGTCACCTCCTTGAGGTGTATATTCAAACTGCTTAAGAGTCAGCCTAAGAGCCTAAGATGAAAGGTATATTTTAGGACATTCACCTTCCTGTGCCTAGTTCATTAAGTTTAAAGCTGTATGCACCATATACAAGACATGCCTGGTTTAAAGTTAGTATATATAGCTATGTGGTACTGCCCATTGCTGTACACTCATAAACTAAAAATCAACCTTAACTATACATTAGACATATGTATGGCTATTTACATCCAACTGAAATGTTGTAGCTATTCAAAATAAATTTTCAGTAATGAAACTCTCAGTCCTTAGAATCATTGTTAACTACGGAGCAGTGTGGAATCTTCATCACTCTACTGTAGCTGGAGACTTTGGCAAGACTATTTACACTGAACATCTGTTCTTTTGGGAACAGTTCTCTCTGCACTACAGCTTCACTTAAATGCATGGCTGGAGGATCCTCTGTCTGTAGTCTTTGACTATCACAGTTGTTGCTGTCTGTATTCTCCTGAGACAATGTTGGTTGTGTAAGTGCTGATTGCTCTTCTTCCTTCAACTTTAATGTAGCTGTCTTAGGTACAAATATCTATAATTCATCCCATATAGATTTCCATCTTTCCCCTGATTTACACAGGATGTTGTTTAACAACTTTAATTTCAGGCTTTCCACAAGTTGGGTGTGAGATGGCTGAGAAAGAAAAATTTTGGAGTGAGTAGGATGAAGTGGTGGTGAGTGTACCCAATGGTGAGAGACTAGTGATTGGAGCGGACTTCAATGGGCATGTTGGTGAAGTGAACAGAGGGGATGAGGAAGTGATGGGTAGGTATGGTGTTAAGGAGAGGAATGCAGAAGGTCAGATGATTGTGGATTTTGCGAAAAGGATGGACATGGTTGTGGTGAATACGTATTTTAAGAAGAGGGAGGAGCATAGGGTGATGTACAAGAGTGGAGGAAGATGCACACAGGTAGATTATATCTTATGTAGGAAGGCCAGTCTGAAGGGGATTGGAGACAGTAAAGTGGTGACTGGGGAAAGTGTAGTTAAGCAGCATAGAATGGTGGTCTGCAGGATGATGTTGGTGATCAAGAAGCGGAGGAGAAATGTGAAAGCAGTGCCAAGGATTAAATGGTGGAAGTTAAAAAAGGGTGATTGTGAGGTGGAGTTCAGGGAAGAGTTAAGACAGGCACTGGGAGGCAATGAAGAGTTACCGAATAGCTGGGTAACCACAGCAGAGCTAGTAAGGGAGACTGCTAGGAAGGTGCTTGGTGTGACATCTGGACAGAAGAAGGAAGACAAGGAGGCATGGTGGTGGAATGAGGAAGTACAAGAGAGTATACAGAGGAAGAGGCTGGTGAAGAAGAAGTGGGATTGTCAAAAAAGTAGACATGAGTATAAGGAGATGAGGCGCATGGCAAAGAGAGAGGTGGCGAAGGCTAAGGATAAGGCATATAGAGTTGTATGAGAGATTGGACACTAAAGAGGGAGAAAAGGACCTGTACCGATTGGCTAGACAGATGGACAGAGCTGGGAAAGATGTGCAGCAGGTAAGGGTGATAAAGGACAGTGAGGGAAACGTACTCACAAGTGAGGAGAGTGTGTTGAGTAAATGGAAAGAGTACTTTGAAGGGCTGATGAATGAAGAGAATGAGAGAGAGAGAAGGTTGGATGATGTGGGGATAGTGAATCAGGAAGTGAAGCAGATTAGCAAGGAGGAAGTAAGGACAGCTATGAAGAGGATGAAGAATGGAAAGGCTGTTGGCCCAGATGACATACCAGTGGAAGCATGGAGGTGCTTAGGAGAAATGGCAGTGGAATTTATAACCAGATTGTTTAATGAAATTTTGGAAAGTCAGAGGATGCCTGAGGAGTGAAGAAAAAGTGTTTTGGTACCTATCTTTAAGAATAAGGGTGATGTGCAGAGCTGCAGTAACTACAGAGGGATAAAACTGATCAATCACAGCTTGAAGTTATGGGAAAGAGTAGTGGAAGCTAGGTTAAGAAGGGAGGTGATGATTAGTGATCAGCAGTATGGTTTCATGCCAGGAAAGAGCACTACAGATGCAATATTTGCTCTGAGAGTGTTGATGGAGAAATACAGAGAAGGTCAGAAGGAGTTGCATTGTGTCTTTGTGGACTTAGAGAAAGCATATGACAGGGTGCCTAGAGAGGAGTTGTGGTATTGTATAAGGAAGTCGGGAGTGGCAGAGAAGTATGTAAGAGTGGTGCAGGATATGTACAAGGGTAGTGTGACATTGGTGAGGACTGCGGTGGGAGTGACAGATACTTTTAAGGTGGAGGTGGGATTACATCAAGGATCAGCTCTGAGCCCTTTCTTATTTGCAGTGGTGATGGACAGGTTGACAGATGAGATTAGACAGGAGGCCCCGTGGACTATGATGTTTGCAGATGACATTGTGATATGTAGTGAGAGTAGGGACCAGGTTGAGGAGACCCTGGAGAGGTGGAAATATGCTTTAGAGATGAGAGGAATGATGGTCAGCAGGGCTAAAACAGAATATGTGTGTGTAAATGAGAGGGAGGGTAGAGGAATGGTGAGGATGCAGGGAGTAGAGTTGGTAAAGGTGGATGAGTTTAAGTACTTGGGATCAGCAGTTCAGAGTAATGGTGAGTGTGGAAGAGAGGTGAAGAAGAGAGTACAGGCAGGGTGGAATGGGTGGAGAAGAGTGTCAGGAGTGATTTGTGACAGATGGGTACCAATAAGAGTGAAAGGGAAGGTCTACAAGAGGGTAGTGAGACCAGCTATGTTATATGGGTTGGAGACGGTAGCATTGTCGAAAAGGCAGGAGTCAGAGCTGGATGTGGCAAAGTTAAAGATGTTAAGATTTGCACTGGGTGCGACTAGGATGGACAGGATTAGGAATCAGTATATTAGAGGGTCAGCTCAGGTTGGATAGTTTGGAGACAAAGCAAGAGAGGCTAGATAGCGTTGGTTTGGACATGTGCTGAGGAGGGATGCTGGGTATATTGGGAAAAGGATGCTAAGGATAGAGCTGCCAGGTAAGAGGAAAAGAGGAAAGCCTAAGATGAGGTTTATGGATGTGGTGAGAGAGGACATGCAGGCGGTTGTTGTGAAAGAGCATGATGTAGAGGACAGGAAGAAATGGAAACAGATGATCCGCTGTGGTGACCCCTAACGGGAACAGCCGAAAGAAGATGATGATGTATTCTACTTTATAGCCAGCCTATAAGTCTGGTAGTATCAAATGTCAATAAATAAATACATGATATTTTTTATTGTGTGTTTTGGTCTCTTCTAATTTCTCATCCATACATGTGTTCCTTGCCTGTTGTTTTTTTCAGGAATCAGTAACATAGTTGATGTAGGGAGTCTGTCTTCAGACCATTAACACTTGATGAGTTAAGAGAGTGCATTCCTGCAATTACAGTATTCATGTTTTCCAAAATTGTGAGATGACAGTCCTCATAGCTTTTGATATATCTCTTTTTTCATTTTTTAATGTTTGAATAATTCTGTCAACTTATCCATTTTTATCATAATCAACAGGACTTGTCATGACAGACTGAAAATCCCACTCATCATGAATCTTCTGAATTTCTGACTTTTGTGTTGCAGATCATTTTTAGATATGACAACATTATCTATTCATTGTCTCTAGAATATAGATGTTAATACACTAACAGCACTTTCACTTGTGTCTGTTAGCCTGCTTATTTTTGTAAAGTTAAACAGGTAATGCTCACAGTTGCAAAGCACATCTTCTTTGAACTGGAACAAATCTATGCCCACTATGCTTCATGGATGATCTGAACTTGATATGTAAGCATTTCCTCTTTGTGAATGTTGTTGTGGTATACATTGCATATGGTACAAATTTACACTGCTTTATGTGAATTGATATTCTTGGTCAAAACATTATACCTTTTGTCTGTTCTCATGTGTTGACCATGCTTCCAGAAGCATTTGCTTTTTCATTTGGTTTAAACTATTATTTTCAGCCATGAACATTAATCCTCGGATACAAAAAAAGTACTTAATTGTGATTTTTTTTTGCCAGGTCATCCTTTCATTATATCATTGTTTGGTAACCATATTTCTAATTCAGTATCAGTACATCTCTGAAATTCTTTTTTTTTTTGGTAACTGAAGAATTATTAAAACCATGTCTAATTCTTCAATCTAGCATTTCTTCATGCTTCTCTGCTCAGTGTGTTCTACTCAACATGTCTACTGTGTGAAGCTGATTGCCTGGTCTATATTTCAATTTAGTGCAAACATTTGTAGGCTAAATAACATTCTCTT